>NC_133327.1:448299098-448536598 GCF_042186555.1 Aquarana catesbeiana
AAGTTGGCGTCTGAACCACCTCTGAACCTGCCCCTGCAGAGCTGACAAAACCTCTGCCCCAGTGTGGCTCCTGTCCCCCAAGCACACCAGCTCAAGCACCGCATGGCATCTTTTGGCCTGCGTACTTGCGTAGCCCCTTGAACGCCTACGGAGCACTGCTGGTTCCGAGGAAGAGGCCATGGAGGAAGAAGAAGAGGAGGGGGTGGAGGAGAGAGGTGTGTCACAATCAGCATTTTGGAGGCGTGGTGGCGGAACAACCTCCAACACTACTGCACCTTGTCCTGCATCCTTCCCAGCTGCCAGCAGAGTCACCCAATGCGCCGTGAAACTTAGGTAACGTCCCTGTCCATGCCTGCTGGACCATGAGTCAGCGGTAATATGCACCTTACCGCTGACCGCCCTGTCCAGCGAGGCATGGACATTGCCTTCCACATGCCGGTAGAGAGCCGGAATCGCCTTCCGTGAGAAAAAGTGGCGTTTGGGTACCTGCCACTGAGGAACCGCACATTCCATAAACTCACGGAAGGGGGCAGAGTCTACCAACTGAAAAGGCAGCAGTTGAAGTGCTAGCAATTTTGCCAAGCTAGCATTCAACCGCTGGGCATGTGGATGGCTGGGAGCAAACTTCTTTCGGCGGTGCAGCAGCTGGGGCAGGGAAATTTGCCTGGTACAATCTGACGTCGGTGTACCAAAAGCAGATTGCCCACAAGTACTTGGCTGTGACACACCTAATTCTACACCTTCATTCCTCTCACTGCAGGTCTCAGAGAGGACTGAAGGTCTAGTGGGGTTGGAAATCTCAGCTGATGAGGAGCAAGGAGAGATCCTCTTTGTTCTTTGGTGTGGGTCTTTTAGATACGCTTGCCAACGAACTGCATGGCAGGTCAACATATGTCTGGTCAAGCATGTGGTACCCAAGCGGGAGATGTTTTGGCCACGCGAGATACGCTTGAGACATATGTTGCAAATAGCAGCGGTGCGATCTGATGCACTCGTCTCAAAAAAGGCCCACACCAAAGAACTTTTTGAATAACGCGCAGAGACTGCAGCGCCCTGCACATGTGGAGCTTTGGGGTGTGATGCAGTCAATGTGCTGCCCTTAGGCTGGCCCCTGGAGGGCATCCTGCCTCGTTGGTGATGTGCCGCCTCCTCCTCCTCCTCCTCTCTCCTATCAGGCACCCACGTTGAGTCAGTGACCTCATCATCCCCTCCCTCCTCATCACTGGAGCAAACCTGGCAGTATGCTGCAGCAGGGGGAGCATGACTGCCAGATTGCTGTCCTTCTTGGGCACCCCCTCTGTCCGTGCTCATGTTACTGCCTTCATCGAGCTCAGTATCGTCATCAGAGCCTTCCAAACACTGGGCATCCTCCTGGAGCATGTACCCAACACTGTGGTCAAACAGTTCGAGGGAATCCTCATGAGGACATGGTGGAGCTAGGGAAGGAGTCACTGATGACATTGAGCTGAGGGAAGAGGCCGCTGCTTTGCCAGACAAAGCACCCTGGGCATGGGTGAGAGAGGATGAGGAGGATGAGGACGGCTTGGTCATCCACTCGACCAAGTCTTCCGCATGTTGCGGCTCAACACGGCCAGCTGCCGAAAAAAAGGCCAAGCGTGTCCCATGGCCACGTGCTGATGAGGATGCACCGTCTCCACGACCAGCACTAGACACAGAGCCTGCTTGCCCTCTCTTATTGGCTTGTGACTGTCTGCCTCTCCTTCTTGGCCTTCCAGACATACTAATGGCCTGTAGCTGCACTAAGCTGGGATAGAACACCTGTAATTTTCTTCAAGTAGCTTTATATACTGTAACCAGACAAGCCTGCCTGTCAGTAGGAAGATAACAGGAACGGATCTAGCTGAACACTGTGAGCAGGACGCACTGTACTAAATGTAAATAGTCTAGCTGCCTGACCGTGGTACTAATAGGATCAAATAGAACACCTGTAATTTTCTTCAGGTAGCTTTATATACTGTAACCAGACAAGCCTGCCTGTCAGTAGGAAGATAACAGGAACGGATCTAGCTGTACACTGTGAGCAGGACGCACTGTACTAAATGTAAATAGTCTAGCTGCCTGACCGTGGTACTAATAGGATCAAATAGAACACCTGTAATTTTCTTCAGGTAGCTTTATATACTGTAACCAGACAAGCCTGCCTGTCAGTAGGAAGATAACAGGAACGGATCTAGCTGAACACTGTGAGCAGGACGCACTGTACTAAATGTAAATAGTCTAGCTGCCTGACCGTGGTACTAATAGGATCAAATAGAACACCTGTAATTTTCTTCAGGTAGCTTTATATACTGTAACCAGACAAGCCTGCCTGTCAGTAGGAAGATAACAGGAACGGATCTAGCTGAACACTGTGAGCAGGACGCACTGTACTAAATGTAAATAGTCTAGCTGCCTGACCGTGGTACTAATAGGATCAAATAGAACACCTGTAATTTTCTTCAGGTAGCTTTATATACTGTAACCAGACAAGCCTGCCTGTCAGTAGGAAGATAACAGGAACGGATCTAGCTGAACACTGTGAGCAGGACGCACTGTACTAAATGTAAATAGTCTAGCTGCCTGACCGTGGTACTAATAGGATCAAATAGAACACCTGTAATTTTCTTCAGGTAGCTTTATATACTGTAACCAGACAAGCCTGCCTTTCAGTAGGAATTTAACAGGAACGGATCTAGCTGAACACTGTGAGCAGGACGCACTGCACTAAATGTAAATAGTCTAGAAGATAACAGGAACGGATCTAGCTGAACACTGTGAGCAGGACGCACTGCACTAAATGTAAATAGTCTAGAAGATAACAGGAACGGATCTAGCTGAACACTGTGAGCAGGACGCACTGCACTAAATGTAAATAGCAGGAACGGATCTAGCTGAACACTGTGAGCAGGACGCACTGCATTAAATGTAAATAGTCTAGATAGAAGATAACAGGAACGGATCTAGCTAAACTGAATACAGTGTATATATATATATGCAACACCTGGGATGCATATATATACACAATACACTGTAAGTGCAGCTAACTGACTGACTGTTCTGCCTAATCTATCTAACTCAAATCAAATGACACTGTCTCTCTCTCTCTCTATCTCTCAGCACACCGGAACACACACTACACAGGGCCGCCGTGCAGGCGGCCTTATATAGTGTGGGGTGTGTACTAAATCACCTGAGCCATAATTGGCCAAAGCCACCCTGGCTTTGGCCAATTACAGCTCTCTCTACTGTCGGCGCTGTGATTGGCCAAGCATGCGGGTCATAGTGCATGCTTGGCCAATCATCAGCCAGCAATGCACTGCGATGCCGCAGTGAATTATGGGCCGTGACGCGCCACACGAATTTAGCGCGAACGGCCCATAACGTTCGCAATTCGGCGAACGATCGAACAGCCGATGTTCGAGTCGAACATGGGTTCGACTCGAACACGAAGCTCATCCCTACTTTTGAAGTATTTAGATGTCCACAGGATTGGATATGCAGAAAATCCATTTTACTTCAGGCAAAGGTCTTTAAAAAAATGTTAATAGCAGGTTAAATGTGAGATAAAAAAATAATCTTCACACCCTTGTCTCTTTCCGTAGCTAGACAAAAGACACTCTCTCTGAGGTAATATGTTACTTTTGGATCACTGATGATGTCTCTCCTCTCATCCATACGGGGATCATTATACAAAAAACCCCAGGGAAGCACAGCAAGCGGTATCATACCACAAAAGGAGGGGACATCAAAAAGCCACTGAAAGTGTCAATTTTTTTCCTTCAACACAGAGCACGATATGTCTGTTTCTCAATGTGCCACCATGCAGATTCAACTCCTGACAAAACCTTCCCACTGTCAAATTTCTCTCCATCAAGTTCTCTTTCTCCTCATTGGAGCAAAACTTACAAATTATTACAGCGGTTATTGCTAAGGGCTCCTTACAGCATAATATCTGGCAAAGGAAACCCTAACTACCCTATTTTATGTAATGTTTTTGAAAACACAGGCTAAATGTACTTAACTGTATAGTTAAGGGAATCAAATAATAGGAGTAAAATACTGTATATGAAATTATCCTTGGCCATCTTGGCCTTAGTTATATTTTACATATAGTATCATTCATTATGAGACCTGAAATGGTCTTGTAAATCTAAGCTGTAGCAATTTGTAAATATGCTCTCCTTTGTGTTCAGCTAGGGATTTTATTCAGTATTATATCTTGTATTTAAGTGTGCATTACATTGTGCTAATTAGAGATTCAGTTCTAGTAAAGATTTAATGGTGTGATACAGAGAATGAACTTTCTAAAATTTTACATTTTATTTCTGTTTAATAGTGCCTGTTCAATGTTGTAAGAAGTGGGGTAATGCACAGTTAATGATGTATAGTCTGGTAATAGAAGTTTGATACACTATTAAGTGTAAGCTATTCATATTCTCTCCATAACAAATAAAAGAGTAGTAATATAAGGTCCAGCAATGTAACATTTGTGTTCATATACATGTAAGCCCTAAGTCACTATGCTAATAAAAACATTAAATGTTGGTAAAGTCCTAAATAAGGCTGTTCATCTACCCTCAACATAAAGAATAGGAAATTTGGGCTTCATGCATACAGGCAACCCATATTGGATTTGTGTTGAGCTAGACATCAAATTGCTTTCAGTAAAATGTGTCTTAACTAGAAAAATATGTGTAAATAATCAATTACAACCATAAATTCCATTCTTTAAAACTGTTGGTTCAGTCAGTAAAACAGATTTATTGAAACAATCACAGAAAATATCATGAAATAGAAATGGATCTATAACCTAATAAACCATACACTTTATAACAAACAGTATGTAAAAAATATTTGCTAATATATCAGCTTCTGGCCTAGATTTATTAGAATATTGTTGTTTTGGTAGAAAGGCAGCCATAAGAGACCACGTAGCCATTGCTTTGCCTTAGAATGTCATTTATCTACTCTAGAGCAAGTGTCCATTCAAGCTGCCTTTTTGTTGCATCAGCCATCCCGTCCCCCTGTAAAGCCACTTTACTGCAAACATCTAGTGATGATTGAACAGACCTCACTATCTATCTGCCATCTATGATGGAAAATCTTGTTATTGAATTCTGGTCATTTGTAGGTTAACAAACAAGATATAGTCTAACAAAAGTACACGGGGCTTGTCAATGCCATGGGGATGTACCAATGTCAAAATAAAATATAAATAAATACACAGCGGGAACTGGCTGTGTAATTGTTTTTTCTTGTACAATGAGCTTAGCTTACATACAGCCACTCCAATCGTTCGGCTAGTTTTTGCCCATACATTTTTATTTTTTCATCAAGCAGTACTAAGCTTGCTGTGACCAGTAGAAGTAGCAGCCACAACAGATCTAAAAGCCATCATCTTTATGAGAGAAGCATCAGAATATGCTTGGGTGGTAAGTGGTTAAACAAAAAATAGTTACAACTAAAGCCAGTATAGCTTAGTACACATCAGCAAGTGGAAGAACAGTTTGATTGCATAGTTTGTGAGCTCATTTTTATTGCAGCACTGCAGTGCACTGCATTGTCCTAAAAGGTAAAAAAAAGTCAGATTACACAAAAAACAGTTTGCACCACTATCTCACATTCTCTGCACCCCAATCCCCATATACCAAGTTCTTTAAAAAATACTCAAGCCTTAGCCCTCGGGATTGGTTTGGTAGAAATTGGCCAATGGTAGGACAGCAAATAGAATAGATCAAAACTAAAAGATGAGATAGGTGTTTTTCCATAATAATAATAATAAAAATCATTATTAGGCAGAAACGGTAAAAAGTGCCCACACTGCAGAGCTGACTAGATTAACCTTAGTGATAACAGTGACCTGTACCTGTGGGACACTGCCAGCACATGAATTTGGAAGGCTTTTCTCCTTCTGGCAAGGTTTCCGTGTGGCCTGCCATGGTTCAGCAGGGGGATATGCTTGCTTCCCCTCCCTTTCCTGGCCCACCAGGCTGCATGCCTTGATAAGGATCTGCTATAGTTATTAGAGGGGACCCCACACCACTTTCTTCCATGGGCTCCCCCCAAAAAAATTACACCAGACCCTATTTAAAAATCAGTAAGGTAAATGATCAAAAGGAGACCCTAGAAAAAAAAATCTATTAAAAAAAAAAATCACATCACCCAGCGATGTAGATCCAACAAGAATCACGATAGCGATGCCCAATGACCCGCTGACACAAACATGATGACCCACATTGACAATCCTCCTTCATTCTAGCAGCATAAGACAGCTCCCCAGCCTGCAGCTGAATGTCAACCAACTGGCTGAGAATGCTGGCTGACATAATTTACATCACCTGGAATCCTCTATCTGCTTTGTTTACAAACAGAAGCAGGCAGGGGATTGAAACTATTGTGGCAGATTTACCTTGTAGCAAACATTGGAATTTTGGCTGCTGAGGTCCCACTGTGGACTGGAGCATCAGAATAGGCTGCAAACTTTTAAGCACAATTCAATATTTTCCTTGCAACACACATTAGAAACTGTGGCACCCTTACAGTGCTGAAGCAAGAGAATAGGCCAAAAGAGGTTGCATGAGTTGATAATGGTGGCAGATATATTTTTGGGGAGGGGAGGGGGGGGGCAGATGACAATTTATAATCACAAATTTAGTCATTAGCAGTTTTTTAGTCCCTGGTAATCCAAGACTGGTTCAGTCAACATTGTCAGGGGATGAATAAATTTGCCCCTCAGTAATAAAACCTTCCACAGCACTGAAGATCCTCTTGGACAGCAAACTGGCTTCAGGCTCAATTCATTTAAGGGCTCAGAGGATCTAAGGCACATTGGTCATCATCATATGGAATGTTGCCACCATGAAAATGCTGGAGGCTCCCTCCATGTCAGGGCTGGGCTCAGCCCTTCCTTCTCTGAGCTGGCCACTCAGCTGTCGGCTAATTGCCAGCTCCTATCTCTCCACAGTGACTCAAATGTTGATGATATCCTGCCCATCAGTCCTGCCTACTTAAGCCGTCCAGTCCAGGTGATCTCTGCCTTCGCCTTGGTCACATCTCTAGAGACGCTCTCCTGTGTTCCTGTTAAAGACTTGCTTAGCTGACATTCCTTCTGGCTCCAGATCCTGCTTGCTGTTCTACTACGCTGTTCTCTGGCTCCCTGACGTTTTGGCTTGTCTGACTATCCATTCTGGTTCCTGAACTCTGGCTATGTTTTAACTAAGTTTACTCTGTTTACCTTTTTTATTATTATTAAACAAGTGTGATTTAACTGTACTTCTGTCTCAGTCTGGTTGTACGCAGTGCACACAGCCAAATGTCCTGTTTCTCATAATAATAACAATTTTGTCTAATTATATAAATGCATTTCACCTTTTGATCGTATATCTTTCCTTCTGCTGTCTTCTGGTGTGTGCCCTATCCTCACAAATAGACACAACACATGCTTATTACATTCTCATCCCAGCAAGACTGAGTGCCACAGCCCTCAGTCTGCTTCCTTTATTCAAAGACAACAAAAGCAATCACAAACAGGAAGCCCTGACCCCAACAGCCAATCGCTTCCTTCACAGGGTATGACCTCACAGGATATGACCTCACAGGATATGACTGACCATATAAGGATTTAACAACACAACACAATACATACATACAACCAAATGACGATGACTAGAGTTCCTCATGGATGGGAGATTACCTGCAGGTGTTAGTCATGGCACCCCAAACATGTTGATCAGGCATACCGGGGGTGACCAGAGGAAACAACCGCTAAACCGATAATGTCTTTGCAGAGTGAACACATCCCCACCAGACGATCGTTCTGTGCATTGCACAGGGGCCCTTTGCTGGCGGACATGTCCTCTCTCCGCAAACACCTCTCTCCAAACACCAGGAAGTTTTCCACTACCTAACAGGTCTCAACCAGCGTCAATCTGCCCCAGTCAGCTCTTCAGAGCGGGCTGCGATTGAACAGACACTGGGAGACTCTTATGACAATACATTAATATAACATTTTCCACAACAGTCCCTCCTCTTGTCATATGATCCCATGTGTCCCTCGATGAATCCTGATCTTCTTCTTAGTCCATAAAAAGTAAAACATGGCTTGACATGTAGACTCTGTTGGAGATGATGTGGTGAGCTGTAGTAGTCGCCGGTCGGTCTGGGATCCTCTGTGTCTTGTACGTGGGTCAGGCTTCGGGGCATCTCATCAGGGAAGATGTGGTCATCTGCTCAGGCTCTGGTCACGCGTCCAATCAGGCAACAGGAGCACCTCATCATGGCATATAGAAGGAATAGAAACAAAAACAACATGAGTATATATACCCCTACTTCCTTCACTATGATCCGCTGCAAAATAAAAATGAAATCCAACGATTCCCAAACCCTTAAATAGGATTCCAACCTTCACTAGCTATAGCTCTGGCTTTGCCTTGCAAGGATCTAAACCTTATCCATATGGGCCTGAACTTTGTCACTACTATCCCTGATCCAGATATAACAATCTTTACTTATGAATTCCCAGAGACCCTTGGACTGTGGGAACTTCCTTGTAGCTTCAACAGTTACATGCAAGTGTTTCATAAGCTCAAGCCCCCACCGTGTACAAGCAATTCCCTTCCAGCTGTCCCTGCCATTCTTACCTTCTCTCGCGCCATCAGATCCTCACGATCGGCCGCGACATAAGATGCTGGGACGAGTTTCACCAGCACACATGAACCTCTTGCCTTATGGGAAATTACCTTATAAGCTGTAGATCCGCATTAATACCAAACTACAGTTGAAGCACACTTGTGGACTACCTACCGTAGTTATCCCGATACCAAAGCTGGCAAGAACCAGAGCTATTGTTAAAATTATAATTAAATTTACCCTCTAGAAATGTTTTGTTAAGTTCTATTGACAGGTGTCTGTTTGGATTTTACTAGTCTGTCGAAACTCCTCACACCAGTATGAACGTCACATATAGCATGTACCGCCGTTATCACTGGGGCACTAATACCCGACCATGTGTCCTATTCTCTTTCTTAGCTAGTTGGGATGCTTTTCATCGTTACCCTTGCCAAAATTTATTAAACAAAAAATATAAATTAACGAAGATACTCCTCTACTCTTTGTGGTTGATCCGCTTCTTGCAGTGGCTGGCGTGGTCTCATCCCTCAAGCTGCTTTACAATGACCCAGTCACCTGGTTGGAAAGAATGTAAACTGGTTATTGTGTCAGGGTCCAGGATGGACTCATGAACCCTATGGTGGACCTTTTGAAGTTCATGTTACAGTGATTGCACCTACCCCATCAGCTGAGAATGTAGGTGACAGCTAATGAGGAAAGTACAATTCTGTTTTTGTTTGACCTCCAAACAAACCTCATATGACAATAACCCAGACATCGGGACCGTGGTCACTGCATAACCTGTGCGTGGCTTACCATCTGGGGTGTAATACCTGGAACCAGTGACAAAAAGGTTCTTAGCATCTGGGATGGGAGCATCTTTCACCAGACTGCTGCTTGCTGATTCAAATTCTATTAAAGAAAGACAGTCTTGGCACAAACTTGGTTAGAATTAGAGCGGTTAGTATTGTTGGTTTGAAAATGTTTCATTCTCACCACTATCATCCCCCCTTTTCTTCCCTCCTCATTACAAACTGGAGGAAGACATGCAGGGTTTAGAATGGTGCAGAATAAAACAGTGAAATAGCCTATGATACTTTTACCTTCCTATACACCTGTACACACACTTACAGAAACTCTTTGGACCTGAAAATATACTTATAAACAAAGGTTATTAACTCTATCCTTCAAAGAATGGTAAACAATACAACATTTGTGTACATTGGTAAATTGTCACTTGACATTCCACAAAACCGATAATAACTAAACCCTCTGTAAATCTTACTTTCACGTTTTTACTTAAAATACAACAGCCGTGACATGCAAGAGGGCTGTCGCGGTAGGTTCAAACATCTTGTTACCACATAGAAACATTGAAACAAAGACAAACATTTAGATACGTGGGGGAGAAATGTCATAGTTCCCAAAAACGAAAATAAAAACGACCAGATGGAATGCTGCCTTCACTCTTTTAGCAATAGAAAAAGAATACAAATTGAAAAGCACGAGAGCATTTCAAAATCTTTGCATGGACCAGCCACACAAAGTTCAAAAACAGGCCTGTGTATTTTTAATCATACAAACGTGTACTACGCATTCATCAACTCACTCAACATTACAGATTTCTGAAGCCACAGCTGAACTACTTCCAAGGTATTTTTATTCTGGGGTCTTGTACCTCCAGACATCAAAAGTACCTTCCAAAGGAATACACCTTACTGTACCATATCTGCCAATCTTTAAGAGGTCTCATGTCCAGAGCCACAGACCCAGATCTCATGTGAGGTGCAGCTGTCTGACTGGTGTGGAGTCTCATTTTTTCCTCCAACCCATGGACTGCACATTAACCATGACAATTTGAATTGCTTTTTTGGCGAACTCTGCGTCCAGAGAAACCTGCGCTTTATTTTCGGAGCGATTATGGTTTGCGCCTTTATCACCATAATCGACCCCCGCATTCCGATTATCATACGCGGCCTGAGCGGGGCTGTTAGCGTACTACTCCTCACATTTACATGCTCTATAACTGGTTATTGGCAGCCCTATAAATGTGTTTGTCAAACAAACTACAAAGCACCATGAAATCCTCCACTATTCAAAACAATCTTATGGCTTCTATCTGTACCTCGATATTACAACAATAACTTGGATGCCTCCTGTTTGCTCTCTACCCAAAACTGTATTACAGTATAAACCTTAATTTAATTTAAAAATAAAAATGATTTCATCCTTCCAAATACAAGTCAAAATACCCCAAGCCCCTCCCACCAACTTCCTGTTGCACACCTGAGTAGGAAGAGGGAGGGGGAGGAGAAGCCTCGAATAGCTTCATATTTTGTCTATCAAGACATTAGAAAAATCTATGGCTAACATCAACAAATAAAAACTTTTTTCCAGGAGTGGGTGGAATAAACCCCCGTATTGCAAATGGGAGGGAATCCCCCTTGACTCACATATCCCCTGGGAAGTCAAACCACAAGTTTTGAGACCGAAATACCACACAACAGTGTAACAAAAGCCAAAAACTGAAACTCCTGCAAAAAGACGGCTGGAGGAGTTCAACCAAAGTCTTTTCCCTTCCACTGCAAGCCACAAACAAAATGGCGCCATTAACACATGAAATTTAGATGTTGATCCTGCCAATATCGAGATTTCTTAATAAAAAACCTAAACGATTCTACTGGAAATGGAATTCAGTACAAAACCAGAGATATTTCGCTCGAGACTAAAATCAGCAGAAACAAAAAGGCAGTTGCAGCAATCTAAAATTGGTCCACGGCAAAATGGTGAATGAAACCTGGACTACGGAAAAAATGGCCGACATTAACAAATTACAAGACAAACCAGGATTTCTTCCTGCAAAAACTGACTATACAATTGAGACACCAATTTTAACACTTATCCCTAGACAAACACTTTAGGCTATGTCAACTAGGGCCTATACTGGAATATAGACATATTTAACTAATCAATATTGGGTAGCACAGTGGTGTAGTGGTTAGCACCCCTGCCCAGCAGCAAAAAGGGCAGCTGGCTTGAATTCCAACCATGACACCACCTGCCTGGTCTCTGCATGTCCTCCCTGCACCTGTGTAGGTCTCCTCCGGGCACTCCGGTTTCCTCCCACACTCCAAAGACATGCTGGCAGGCCAATTGGCCTCCGTCCAAAATTGGCCCTAGTACATGAATGCAAACTGGGGACCCCGGACTGCGGGCTCCCGAGGGCAGGGACCGACGTGAGCATGCAATGCACATGTGGAGCCCTACGCAAACCGATGGCGCTATATGGGTACCTTTAAACAAATATGAGCATCTCAATGAGACACAATGCACAGGGACAACAGCAGACACACACCCAACCCCACCAACCATGCAATTATTTAATATATCCAAAAGGCCAAAGTTACATAAAACATGAAATAAAACGTTTTAAACAATACACAATATTTGACTCTGAGAGTTAGAAAGTCAACAAAAACTCCCCCCCATGTTATTACCTAGAAACCTGAGACCCCCCCCGGGTGTAAACAGCTCCTATTGTGATGTCCCAACAATGCATGGGTACTTGGATATGCGACAGGCATTTCAACTTAAAACCAATATTCAATACAGAAAATGCAATAGTTTCCTTGAAAAGTATGTAAACAGTAAAAAAATAGAATTCATTTAAAAGGAGAGAGAAGGTGGCGGCCCAGACTGCATGGCTACACACACACAACAGAAGCCAGACCCCAACAAAATGGCGAATTTTCCCACCAAATCCAATACAAAGATGGATAAACATTTCAAAAGTTCACACACAAAGGAATAGAAAATGGCCAACCATAGTCACATGGTAGACAACAACAAAAGAACAAAAGGAAATAGCAGACAAAAATCATTTTCCTGCCAAAACCAAAAATTTCTCCCCACACATTTGAGATACTAAATGAACACTTAGACAAACATTTAAAAGTGTTAAAGTTACGAAAAAGCACAACTTAGGAAAACATGGTAGATGAAATCTGGACCACAGCAAGATGGCCGATGACAAAAAGACCACATTAAAAAACACAAGCACACGGCTGCCACATACCCTCTCCTCAAACTCAGTTCACATCAGCTTTCACAGGAACAAGACATTGAGAAATACAGACAATGAATGCTTCCCTGTTCTTTTCATCTCAAAACAAAACCTTTCTATTGTCCACAGGGAGCAGCCAACTTTCACCATTGTAAAATGCTTGGCCCCTCCCCCAGGCAGCATGCTCATTTAAAAATGCAGCAGCCATCTTCAAACTAAAAGCTTTTCTATACAACTATCAAAATCCACTAACTATCTGTGTCTTGAGACAATTAAACACTCTACAAAACTCATGTAATCTACTTGTCCCATACATAAGTAATAATTACAATTCATCCATTTCTCACATGCATTACAAACTTGTTATACAGCATCAGTCACACCCACATTGCAGGCTGCAAATGATCATACATTTCTATTTCTCATATACTTATTACACAACTACACAACATACAGTTACTTACACATACATTCGAGATACAAATCACACACACACACACACGCAGGCACACACACACGCAGGCACACACCAGACATACGATCAAACTTCCAGCATTATTTCAAAAGACGAAAAATGTGTTCTTTTCGCGAAGCAGACCCTCCCCAGCACATCTTAATGATCCGATTCTGAAGGAGGTTCTGTTCACTCCTACCTGGCTCGCCAAGCTGAAATGGAAATTTGGTTGTACGCAGAGCACACAGCCAAATCTCCTGTTTCTCATAATAATAACAATTTTGTCTAATGATATAAATGCATCTCACCTTTTGATCATATGTCTTTCCTTCTGCTGTCCTCTGGTGTGTGCCCCATCCTCACAAATAGACACAACACATGCTTCTTACATTCTCATCCCAGCAAGACTGAGGGCCACAGCCCTCAGTCTGCCTCCTTTATTCAAAGACAACAAAAGCAATCACAAACAGGAAGCCCTGGCTTCAACAGCCAATCGCTTCCTTCACAGGGTATGACCTCACAGGATATGACCTCACAGGATATGACTGACCATATAAGGATTTAACAACACAACACAATACATACATACAAAGAAATGACGATGACTAGAGTTCCTCATGGATGGGAGATTATCTGCAGGTGTACATCATGGCACCCCAAACATGTTGATCAGGCATACCGGGGGTGACCAGAGGAAACAACCGCTAAACCGATAATGTCTTTGCAGAGCGAATACATCCCCACCAGACGATCGTTCTGTGCATTGCACAGGGGCCCTTTGCTGGCGGACATGTCCTCTCTCCGCAAACACCTCTCTCCAAACACCAGGAAGTTTTCCACTACCTAACAGGTCTCAACCAGTGTCAGTCTGCCCCAGTCAGCTCTTCAGAGCGGTCTGCGATTGAACAGACACTGGGAGACTCTTATGACAATACATTAATATAAAATTTTCCACAACAGTCTGATTCATGGTTTCTGACAGTAGGCAAAGGCTATGAATTCAGAAGATGCATTCAGTCCACTTGTTGGTAATATTTTTTCCAGATTGAATGAACAGGATCACCGCATGGATGAGTTTACCATAGCGTTACAAACGCTCCTGGGTCACACGGCTCACCTCAAATCTCCCACTGTGGCTGCTCTGGTACAACCTGTGTTGCAGGCCATCCCTTCTGCTGCTCCCATCTCTGTGCAGGCACCCGCCTCAAGTATTACCTCTATAAGAGGTATGTCTGGTTCCGCTCCGCTTCCCCAGTGATTTGGGGGCGATCCAGTCCAATGCAGAGGGTTTCTCAACCAGGTTGAGATATACATTGAGAAACTTTCAAAAAGGGGGGGTCTCTGGCACTCCGCAGCATGTGATGTCTAAGGTAAATAGTACAATGGTAGCTATAATAGCACATTAACATAAGGCAGGTAAATTATAGAATGAGGAGACAGCCATCCTCAGAGGGTGTCCATTACTTCTGTTGATAATCAATGTTGAAAAAAGGAGGGGTGTGGAGGCACCAACTGTGGTAGCTTGTTTATGCAAAAATGAAAGTTAGTGTAACAATTACACCTCCTGGTTCGCAGGGTGGAGGTGTTTCTTTGAGATGGGAAGTGTCCTGGGATGTGCTGTTATCTTGTTTCTGGCTCGGATTTCATTCGTTCAGGCATCTGGGTGTGGAGTCTGTAAACAGGCTGAACTGCTGCATCCAGTGCATGGAAAGCTCCATGCTGACCACTCTGGAGCGCGGAAGCGGAAATGACGTCACTGATGCACGGCAAATGTCCAGGCTGGTGTTGGGGATGATACAGGGATAGTACAGGCCGTCCAGGCTGGTGTTGGGGATGATACAGGGATAGTACAGGCTACGCGCTCGGGGGTCACAGCTCCTTCTACTGGCCTTTTTGCTCCCTGGAGGAGAGCAGCTTGAATATATAGTGGAGGCAATTAGGCAATTAGGCAATTAGGTTAAAGTGTATGGGCTGGAGGTCTGTGGCTGTGGAACCACAACAGCCAGCGGACCCACAATCTTCCAAAAAGCGCAAAAAAGTTGAAAGTAAAGTATGAAGAATTAAAAATATGATGAATTGGGGGTAAGTTTAATAAATATAAGGATAATAATAGTAAGTGGAATTAGAGTTAAAACATTTATTTAAAAGATGAAAAAAAAGTGGAAAATTAAAAATGAAATAAAAATAAACTAAAAAATAAAATGAAAAATAAAAACAATGAAAAATAGAAATAAAAATAAAAATAAGTATAAAAATAAAAGTAAATATAAAATTAAAATAAAAATAAGAAATAAAAATGAAACATAAAAATAAAAAATAAAAATAGAAATAGAAAATGGGGAAAAAAATAAATGAGATTAAAAAGCACTGGGATACACATTATGAGGATGAGCTCAGGGGGGACATGAGGGAAGGGGGGGGTTGGGAGGGCGGAAGAGAGGGGTGAAGTTGTTATATAGAATGGTGGAGTTGCTATCTGGGTCCATGAGGGGACAGCGGAGACATCCCAGGACACTTCCCATCTCAAAGAAACACCTCCACCCTGCGAACCAGTAAGTGTAATTGTTACACTAACTTTCATTTTTGCATATTGAGAAACTTTCAGCAGTCCTACAATGGCTCTGACCCATGGGTTTACATCCTCTGCAGCGTTTTCTTGGCTTTGCCAACTGTTATCGGAAGTTTATTCGTAACTTCTCATCTCTGGTCAAGCCCCTCACTGATATAACGAGAAAAGTCGGTAACCCACAGAGTTGGTCTCCGGAGTCCATTAAGGCCTTAGAGAGAATCAAGGCTGCCTTTGTTTCTGCTCTTGTGTTGGCACATCCTGATCCTAGGTTACCTTTTATCCGTGAGTTTGATGCTTCTGAGACTGGTGTTGGCGCCCTTCTGTTTCAACGTCCTACCTCTGAGAGTGCCTTGTATCCATGTGGCTACTTTTCCAAGAAATTGTCACCTGCGGAGTGCAATTATGAGATTGGTGACAGAGTGCTGTTAGAGATCATTTTAGCCCTGAAAGAATGGAGACATCTCCTCGAAGGTACCACTGTGCTGGTTCTCATTCTTACTGACCATAAGAATCTCACATTCTTGTCTGAGGCTAAATGCCTTTCTCCCAGAACGGTGCGAAGGGCTCTTTTCTTGTTAAGTTTCAATTACATTGTCTCATTCTTACCCGGTACTAAGAATGTAAGGGCTAACGCTTTGTCACAACAATTTTCCTCCACTTCCAAGATGGAGTTGGTTCTGGTTCCTGTGTAGGGATGAGCCAAACACCCCCTGGTTCGGTTCGCACCAGAACCTGCGAACGGACCGCATGTGGTACCCAAGCGGGAGATGTTTTGGCCACGCGAGATACGCTTGAGACATATGTTGCAAATAGCAGGGGTGCGATCTGATGCACTCGTCTCAAAAAAGGCCCACACCAAAGAACTTTTAGAATAACGTGCAGAGACAGCAGCTCCCTGCACATGTGGAGCTTTGCGGTGTGATGCAGTCAGTGTGCTGCCCTTAGGCTGGCCCCTGGAGGGCATCCTACTTCATTGGTGATGTGCCTCCTCCTCCTCCTCTCTCCTATCAGGCACCCACGTTGAGTCAGTGACCTCATCATCCCCTCCCTCCTCATCACTGGAGCAAACCTGGCAGTATGATGCAGCAGGGGGAGCATGCCTGCCAGATTGCTATCCTTCTTGGGCACCCCCTCTGTCCGTGCTCACGTTACTGCCTTCATCTAGCTCAGTATCATCATCAGAGCCTTCTAAACACTGGGCATCCTCTTGGAGTATGTACCCAACACTGTGGTCAAACAGTTCGAGGGACTCCTCAGGAGGACGTGGTGGGGCTAGGGAAGGAGTCACTGATGCCATTGAGCCGAGGGAAGAGGCCGCGTTGGCAGCTGCTTTGCCAGACAAAGTACCCTGAGCATTAGTGAGAGAGGATGAGGAGGATGAGGACGGCTTGGTCATCCACTCGACCAAGTCTTCCGCATGTTGCGGCTCAACACGGCCAGCTGCCGAAAAAAAGGCCAAGCGTGTCCCACGGCCACGTGCTGATGAGGATGCACCGTCTCCACAACCAGCACTGTTGCCTCTAGACACAGAGCCTGCTTGCCCTCTTTCATTGGCTTGTGACTGTCTGCCTCTCCTTGTTGGCCTTCCAGACATACTAATGGCCTTTAGCTGCACTAAACTGGGATATATATATATATATATATATATATATATATATATATATATACTGATACTGCAGCTAGCAAAATCAACTGCCTGCCTGTAGTATGAGAACACCACCAACCTTCTACAGGTAGCTTTAGCTGAACACTGTGCAGAGGTCGCACTACACTAACGTGTAAATAATTTAGCTGCCTGCGGTAGTGATAGGATCAGGAAAACACCACCAACCTTCTACAGGTAGCTTTAGCTGAACACTGTGCAGAGGTCACAAAAAACTAACTTGTAGCTTATTTAGCTGCCTGCAGTAGTGATAGGATCAGGAAAACACCACCAACCTTCTACAGGTAGCTTTAGCTGAACACTGTGCAGAGCTCGCAAAAAACTAACTTGTAGCTTATTTAGCTGCCTGCGGTAGTGATAGGATCAGGAAAACACCACCAACCTTCTACAGGTAGCTTTAGCTGAACACTGTGCAGAGGTCGCACTACACTAACTTGTAGTTTTAGCTGAACACTGTGAGGAGGACGCACTACACTAACTTGTAGCTTATTTAGCTGCCTGCGGTAGTGATAGGATCAGGAAAACACCACCAACCTTCTACAGGTAGCTTTAGCTGAACACTGTGCAGAGCCCGCAAAAAACTAACTTGTAGCTTATTTAGCTACCTGCGATAGTGATAGGATCAGGAAAACACCACTAACCTTCTACAAGTAGCTTTAGCTGAACACTGTGAGGAGGACGCACTACACTAACTTGTAGCTTTAGCTGAACACTGTGCAGAGGTCGCACTACACTAACTTGTAGTTTTAGCTGAACACTGTGAGGAGGACGCACTACACTAACTTGTAGCTTTAGCTGAACACTGTGCAGAGGTCGCACTACACTAACTTGTAGTTTTAGCTGAACATTGTGAGGAGGACGCACTACACTAACTTGCAGCTTTAGCTGAACACTGTGAGGAGGACGCACTATCCCAACTTGTAGCTTTAGCTAAACACTGTGCACTACACTAACTTGTAGCTTTAGCTGAACACTGTTCAGAGGACGCACTACACTAACTTGTAGTTTTAGCTGAACACTGTGCACTACACTAACTTGTAGCTTTAGCTGAACACTGTGAGGAGGACGCACTACACTAACTTGTAGCTTTAGCTAAACACTGTGCAGTGGTCGCACTACACTAACTTGTAGTTTTAGCTGAACACTGTGAGGAGGACGCACTACACTAACTTGTAGTTTTAGCTGAACACTGTGAGGAGGACGCATTACACTAACTTGTAGCTTTAGCTGAACACTGTGCAGAGGTCGCACTACACAAACTTGTAGTTTTAGCTGAATACTGTGAGGAGGACGCACTACACTTACTTGTAGCTTTAGCTGAACACTGTGCAGAGGTCGCACTACACTAACTTGTAGTTTTAGCTGAACACTGTGAGGAGGACGCACTACACTAACTTGTAGCTTTAGCTGAACACTGTGAGGAGGATGCACTATCCTAACTTGTAGATTTAGCTGAACACTGTGCACTACACTAACTTGTAGCTTTAGCTGAACACTGTTCAGAGGACGCACTGTCTTTGGATTTCATTGTGGAGTTACCCAACTCCCAGGGCAACACAGTTATCCTTATGGTGGTTGACCGGTTCTCGAAAATCTCATTGTATTCCACTTAAGAAGTTGCCCACTTCTAAGGAACTGGCTTCCATTTTTGCTTGGGAGATCTTTCGCTTACAATGGCTACCCAAAGTGATTGTCTCGGACAGGGGTATTCAGTTTGTGCCCCAGTTCTGGTGAGCCTTTTGTGCACAGTTGGGAATAGCTTGCTTTCGCCTCTGCATATCACGCGCCGTCTAATGGGGCCGCAGAATGAGCCTATCAGTTCTTGGAGCAATTCCTACATTGCTATATTTCTGACCATCATAACAACTGGTCAGACCTCTTACCATGGGCAGAGTTTGCTCTCAATAGTGCCTTGAATTCTGCTCCCCGATTGTCCTCATTTATGGCGAACTATGGTTTCCAACCTTCCATGTTGCCTGACCCTTTGTTCCGCAGAGTATTCCTGCATTAGAGGAGCATCTTGGGGGTCTTCGTTCCACTTGGGCACAAGCCCAGGAGGCTTTGCAACAAGCTAATGATAGTTACAGACTCCATGCTGACCGCAGACGCCTGTCTGCACCTTCCTACCAGGTTGGGGACAGGGTCTGGCTGTCATCTCACAACTTCCGACTTCGTGTCCCCTCTCTGAAGTTCGCACCTCAGTTTATTGGGCCTTTCCGTATTCCTCGCAGGATTAACTCAGTGGCTTATGCATTAGACCTTCCTTCTAATATGCATATCTCAAATGTATTACATGTCTCCTTATTAAAACCTTTGGTCTGCAACTGCTTTACCACCTTGGTGCGTTGTCCTCACCCTGTACAGGTTGAGAACCATGAGGAGTATGAAGTACAGTCCATTGTTGACTCTCATAGGTTCTGTGGGCGCATACAGTACCTGGTGCATTGGAAAGGGTACGATCCAGAGGAAAACTCTTAGGTCTCGTCCTAGGACGTACATGTCCCTGTCCTTCTCTGTGATTTCCATAGACATTTTCCCCTCAAGTCTGGTGGTCCTCTGAGGGGGAGGGGTCATTGAGGAGGGGGTACTGTCAGGGCTGGGCTCAGCCCTTCCTTCTCTGAGCTGGCTGCTCAGCTGTCAGCTAATTGCCAGCTCCTATCTCTCCACAGCGACTCACCTGTTGATGATATCCTGCTCGTCAGTCCTGCCTACTTAAGTCCAGATGATCTCTGCCTTCGCCTTGGTCACATCTCTAGAGACGCTCTCCTGTGTTCCTGTAAAAGACTTGCTTGGCTGACATTCCTTCTGGCTCCAGATCCTGCTTGCTGTTCCACTACGCTGTTCTCTGGCTCCCAGATGTTTTGGCTTGTCTGACTATCCGTTCCGGTTCCTGAACTCTGGCTATGTTTTGACTACGTTTACTCTGTTTGCCTTTTTTTTTATTATTATTATTAAACAAGTGTGATTTAACTGTACTTCTGTCTCAGTCTGTATCATGGTTTCTGACACTCCACTCCTCTGCAAGCTTCCTCTCACTTCCATTTTGCCTCTCCCTCAGATCTTTCCTTCTTTACAATTGGTAGCATCCATAAATGGTCTGTTCCTACTTATCACATCATTCACCCACTGCTTATAACTGGAGCCCACTTTGCAGCAAGTTCCAGCTGCTGGAGCATCATTTCCTCTTGTTGCCCCATGCTTAATGTCCCCTCTCTCTATAATCAAACCACAGTATCTAAAAGGAGGAATGCTCACACAAGACCAAGATCCTACAGCAAGCCAGTGATCATGTGATCAAATATTTCCGCCAACTCCTCATAGCCAGTTTGCTATGATATGGCAGGATTAGCAGAAGAGGAGAAAGATAAAGAAGAGGGTGCATTAGAAGCAGTTACAGACAATTGGCTTGGGAGAAGGAAGAGAATGGCTTTTCAGCTTCTCCACTATCTCCTGCACTTGCTGTGGATGTATAGTATGGTGACTCTGTCTAGAAAAAATAGATGTGCCCTGCCTCTAGCTGGTGCAGCCTGGCCACCACTTTGTCCTGCAGAGAATGCATGTCCCTACCTTGGCGTGCAGAATGTCTGCCTTTAACTTTAGGCCTGCCTGCCTTTTAGTAAAGGTGATTGCCTAAATCCAATGAAAGCAATGGAAATAGGGTGGATAAATATGTGGTGCTTTGGTGTACACTACGTTACTGACAATATGCAATGATATGCTGCAAACAAAGGGTATCTTTGCCTGTGTCAGCAACAAGTCGAGCACCCTGCAATAAAGAAAAGACCCTAGCGACAAAAATAATTAAAACCTCCCTCCTTAATTTTTTTTTCTGTTTTCAACATCAACAAAAAAATTTATAAATGTTAAAAAAAAAAAAAGAAATCTATAAAAAAAGATTGCAAGGGGAGACCCAACAGGTAAACATCAATTAAAGTTGCTGTTGAAAAACACAAAAAGGTTGAGTTTCCTGTGAATGCAGTTCACAAAAATATGTAGTCCATCACACTGCAATCCACAGTAATTTAGCATAATATAACTTTAAAGACTAACCAGTGCATTGTGTTTGCAAACAATTCAATACAGCAATATTTTTGTGAATACAGTCAGCAAACCATGCAAAGTTTGGTAGCGGCAAGTCCAAACCTCATCCATAATAAACAAGTTGATACATAATTGTATACTAATATGAAGAATGAACTAAAATATCAAAACAGTTTTTCATTATGGATGTGATGACTTTATTCATAATTTTTTATTATGCAATAATGGTATTTGATTCAATGAACTATATTGATTTTTATTTTTTTGTGGATTGTAGATTTATTGCTTATAATAATTGTTTATTGTTCATTAAATTAGGTTAGGAGGTTTTGCTCTTCAAGTGTTTGTAACCCTACAAAAAAAAAGAAAACAGAGATCCTGTTCCCTTATAGCTAGGGATAAGCCGAACACCCACCTGTTTGGTTCGCAGCAGAACATGCGAACAGGCAAAAAAATTTGTCAGAACACACGAACACTGTTAAAGTCTATGGGACACGAACATGAATAATCAAAAGTGCTAATTTTAAAGGCTTATATGCAAGTTATTGTCATAAAAAGTGTTTGGGGACCTGGGTCCTGTCCCAGGGGACATGTATCAATGCAAATTAAAAAAAAAAAAACAGCCGTTTTTTCGGGAGCAGTGATTTTTTTAATGCTTAAAGTGAAACAATAAAAATGAAACATTCCTTTACATATCGTGCCTGGGGGGTGTCTATAGTGTTTAGAACAGTACTACAGCAAAATGACATTTTTGTCATTTTGACAAAATTTTCATATAAAACTGATCGCAGCTGTAATGAATTGTTGGGTCTCGGCAATATAGACAAAACTCATTGAAAAAAAGAACATTGAATCCCCCCCAGTTCATTACCAGGCCATTTGGGTCTGGTATGAATATTAAGGGGAATCCCAAATCAAAATTTTAAAAAAAATTGCGTGGGGGTCCCCCTAAAATCCATACCAGACCCTTCGGATCTGATATGAAAATTAAGGGGAACCCTGCACCAAATTTAAAAAAATGGCATAGGTGTTCCCCCAAAATCCATACCAGACCCTTCAGGTCTGGTATGGATTTTAAGGGAACCCAGTAACAAAATTTTCAAAAAAATGGTGTAGGGGTCCCCCCAAATTCATACCAGACCCTTATCTGAGCACGCAACCTGGCAGGCCGCAGGGAAAAATGAGAGAGTGCCCCCCCTCCTAAGCCATACCAGACCACATGCCCTCAACATGGGGAGGGTGCTTTGGGGTAGCCCCCAAAGCACCTTGTCCCCATGTTGATGGGACAAAAATGGGAACAAGGGCCTCATCCCCACAACCCTTGCCCAGTGGTTGTGGGGGTCTGTGGGCGGGCGGGGGCTTATTGGAATCTGGAAGCCCCCTTTAATAAGTGGACCCCCAGATCCCAGCCCCCACCCTCAGTTATATAAGAGCTGTCACAACAAAGACGCGTCAGGCGGCGGGAGCCTCCCATGGAGGTGGATCGGTTGTGGCTTCTTTTTTTTTGGTCCGTCGAGCAGCGCACTTACACCGTGGGACATTTTTATTTTTTATTTTTTAATAAAGGACTTGTCCCAAGCTATCTCTTGTCTTTTTTACCACTTTGACACTTTTTTGTGAAATGGTAGGGGTACATTTGTACCCCTACGCCATTTTTAAAAAAAATTTGGTGCAGGGTTCCCCTTAATTTCCATATCAGACCCGGAGGGCCTGGTATGGATTGTAGGGGGACCCCCACGCAATTTTTTAAAAAAATTTGATTCGGGGCTCCCCTTAATATGGGGGGATCCCATGCACTTTTTTTCAATTATCTGTATCTATCTTGCCGAGACCCGACAATTCATTACAGCTGCGATCAGTTTTAAATGTCAATTTTTCCTTTAGAAATGTCATTTTGCTGTGGTACTGTTCTAAACACTGGAAAAATGCACCACTTCACAGGCATACTATAGACACCCCCCCCCCCAGCCGTTTAATAAAAAATTGCATTAATACATATACATACATTAATACACGTCCCCTAGGGCAGGACCCAGGTCCTCAAACACTTTTTATGACAATAACTTACATATAAGCCTTTAAAATTAGCACTTTTGATTTTTCATGCTAGTGTCCCATAGACTGTAACGGTGTTCCGACAGCTTTCAAATTTGCCGCAAACACCGCATATTGTTCACTGTTCACTTACGTTCGACTCGAACATCTGGCTCATCCCTACTTATAGCAGGTTAAACAGCACAGTACTTGCGCTTTATAACCTGTTCCTGTGTAAGCTGTAAAAAAACCTGGCTGATCCTGCCTGGTTCTCCCCCTGTAAACTCACCACGGTTATCATGGCTGCTGAGCCCTGACACCGCGGTCAGTCTACGTGCCTTCGTCATTCACAGCTCTCCTCTCTGCTCTCCCCCATCCTCTCCTCCCTCCCCTCCCTGCCTGTCAGCTTGAGACTCTTTGTCTCTGCCCCCCCCACTGATGTTAGTTAAAAACAAACATTTTTTAAAAATTGCTGCCAGCCCCTCTCTTTTAAGCTGCCATCCTGCACTGTGTAATTGTTTGTTAGAAACAAAGCCTCTAAATAACTTTTTGTAATGTATCTTCAGGCCGGTCGTATGACGCCCGGTGGCTCTCCTACTCCGATTCAGGGCTACAGTGGGAGGGGCTGAGCAGCCAGCTCGGCGGTCATGTGACCTCTCGGCTGACGACAGAGGGAGATCTCGGCCCCTCCCGCTGTAGCCCTGGATCGGAGTATTAGAGCGGCCGGGGGTCACGTGACTGGCCTCAAGATATATCACAAAAAGGTATTTAGAGGCATTGATTTTAACAAAAAAATATACAGTGCAGGATGACAGCTTAAAATGTTTCTCCTTTTCATTTATTATATTGTAATTGCAAATTGATGGCATGAGACAGTTACGGTGCCAGGAATAATCTAGCCAGCATTCCTGTGTTTATAAGATAGTTCCCTAATCCCCAGATAGCCCAGTACCAGTGTGACAGACATTTATGCTATGCTTAGCAGTTTCTGATAAAACTGATATAGAAGGATATAATGAAAAAGTGACTTTTGTAATGAACCATTCACACTTTTCACAACAAAGGTATATTTTGGTGTAATGGCATAATGGAAAAGTGTGAATGGGCCCTAAAAGAACCTCCTCCACTTGATATACCAAGCATATGGGCTAATGCTCCAAAGTCAATCCCTGTTCCATGGAAATAACATTCATATCTAGGGTGGGTGCTTCAAAAAATAATCAAAAAGAAAAAAAAGAAACTCTTTAAAGCACCAGATTATCTTTAAAAGCTTGCTTTGTTTTAACTGCTTCCAGACCAACCGCCGCAGTTATGCTCCCCTGAGCGAGCCATCGTAGCTACATGTCGGCTCGCGGGGTCGGGATAGTAGACGTGCGCCCGCTGCACAGCGGGGATGCTGATGCTCGTGGCCAACGGTCTCAATGACCGCCATCCACGAGCGATCATGAGCAGGAGACACAGAACAGGGATGAATGTGTGTGAACACACACTTCACTGTTCTGTTCTGACAGGAGTGGCAGATCGCGTGTTCCTATTAGCTAGAAACCATGATCTGTCACTTCCTCTAGTCAGTCCCCTCCCCCTTCAATTAGAATCACCTCCCGGGGAACACAGATCGCCCCCTGGTGTTAACCCCTTCACTGCCAGTGACATTTTTACAGTATTCAATGCATTTTTATAGCATTGATCGCTGTATTAATGCCAATGGTCCCAAAAATGTGTCAAAATTGTCCGATGTGTCCACCATAATATCGCAGTCATGATAAAAATCACAGATCGCCACCATTACTAGTAAAAAAAAATAATAATAAAAATGCTATAAATCTGTCCCCTGTTTTGTAGACGCTATAACTTTTGTGCAAACCAATCAATGTACACTTATTGAGATTTTTTTTACCAAAAATATGTAGAAGAATACATATCGGCCTAAACTGAGAAAAAAATAGATTTTTTTTAAAAAAAATGGGGATATTTATTATAGCAAAAAGTATAAAATATTGTTTTTTTTTTTCAAAATTGTTGCTTTTTTTGTTTATAGCGCAAAAAATAAAAACCACAGAGGCGATCAAATACCACCAAAAGAAAGCTCTATTTGTGGGAAAAAAGGACATCAATTTTGTTTGGGTGCAACGTCGCACAACCGCACAATTGTCAGTTAAAACGACACAGTGCTGAATCGCAAAAAGTGCTCTAGTCAGGAAGGGGGTAAATTCTTCCGGGGATGAAGTGCTTAAAAAGAGGAAAAAAGACAAAAACATGTTTTTGTTTAACTGTGTTCTGATGTTTCATCTGTTGTTTTAAAAGAATCACAATAAACTTAAATATTTATGGGCTTAAACATTCATTTAAAGCTCATATTGTGAAAAAAAAGGTATTCTTAAGTGTTTAGATTAGAAAGGATGTAACATTGTACTGAAGAATATTTCAGAATCAATCACACATATTAGAATCAAATTGACATAATTAGATCAACAAAAATCTAATTTCCGTAACATTTAGTCTCAGTAATTTCATTGCAAAGCTTTTAGTGATATTGCAATTACTTAGCAATTCTGAGCATATGTTTTCTCTAAAAGTATTCCACTGAGAGATTTGATCAAGAATGCCCCCACCTCTGAGAAAAAAAATTGTGAAAAGAACAGTGGGAAAAAAATAACTTTTTCAAAGTATTTTATCATTGTGGCTGTACTAGCTAGTTCACAAAATGTAAAGCATGCTAAAAAAAAAAAAAAAATCAAAAATACATCATAGGAAGTGTATAGAAACATGCTGTATAAACTTGATATTTGTGATTCGTATGCAGTTTTGTTTCAAACAAAATTTTTACATTGTAATATTGCAAACTTTGTAGGAGCTTTAGGTGCTCTACTTCAATGTATCAGAATGTCAATTGCTATCATGCAAACAAAGGTTAGGTGCTGATATATGCAGAAAACATCCCAACCAGGAAATATAATGCAGATTTTATATTGAAAGTAAATATTATCAGTTTTTTTTTAAAGAATAATTTGTATTCTGTGTACTGTACACTGGCCAACTTGATATGAGACAATATTTTTTTTTTCATTTACTCATAGAAATTAGAAACCTATCGACAGTCAGACTTAAATAAGGGTGTACCTTGTACATAGAATACCAGTATCGTACACAGTTATGCTAGACTAGTGTTTTACAAAATAATTAATATGTGTATGGTGAAGTGAGAGTGTTGCTGTGTTCCACTATCTCAAATATTTATTTGGTATTCCTATAGAAGATTCTCTTGAAACTGTAGATGTTAAGGGTACCATTTTAGCAAAAAACAATCTCATTGTTAAAAATTCCATACATTTATTACAAAGATTCTTCCTAAACTCTACCACAATTACACATTTTATATTTTCATGTTCAGAAAAGCCATAATCTCTTTTAATTGATCTTGTCCATGCTATCAACTCATATAGGAAAGCAGCAGCTAAGCTATTCTTTGTACTCCTAGCCTTGGTGCAATCCCTTCCCGCGCAATTCACATGCGACTAGGTGCAGTGCAAGTTGAGCTCATTTATTTTAAATGGCTCAAATCACACCAAAGTTGTGCAATTTTGGGAACACACTACAACCAGATTGTATGGTCGTTTTGTGATCCATGCGATCCAGTGCAGAGAAACACACTACGTTTATGACCTCCATTTGGGGTGTCATTAAGACTGCATGGACACTCACAGCAGATTGCTATTGCAGTGTGATATAAATGCAGTGTGGGAAAGACGCATGGATCGTGGGTCTCTTGCACTGCATTCTACGGTGAACCGAGGCTAAATGTTTCATAGACCAAGTCTACTTCTTTAGCAGTTTGCCTGTGAAGACATGATCGGTGTGTGTTTTTTCTTTTTTATCTCAATGAAACAGTGGCCTCTTATATCTGAATTATTTGTCCCACCTATTGGTAATAATAATCAATTCAAACAAGGTGTGCATGCCCACACACCAAAAAACCTGGGGACGATGCCTAAAGAATGTTAGGACTTTATTAGGTTGATTTGTTGGATATGTGTATTTTCACTAATGCCCGTACACACGGTCGGATTTTCCGATGGAAAATGTCCGATCGGAGCGTGTTGTCGGAAATTCCGACCGTGTGTGGGCTCCATCGGACATTTTCCATCGGATTTTCCAACACACAAAGTTGGAGAGCAGGAGATAAAATTTTCCGACAACAAAATCCGATTGCGTCAATTCTGACCGTGTGTGTGGCCTGTTCCAACGCACAAAGTGCCACGCATGCTCAGAAGAAATTCCGACACGGAACAGCTCGTTCTGGTAAACTTAGCGTTCGCAATGGATACAGCACTTTCGTCACGCTGCAATGTTAAAAATGGTTTAATACAGCGCACTCTCTTCTTCTTTATAATGTGACAAGAATAAAGTAGTTTTGCTGCTCATATTCACACAGACTTCTCACAAACTTATTTCGTTACTATTTATCGGGATTCCCTCAATATATTTTGATTTCTCACATCTGACAACATAATTTTGTTGTATTTTTTTTTTTTGTTTGGTTTTAATGTAGATTCTTTTTTTGTGTTTGTATTTTTTTGAAGGGTGTTATTTTTTTTTTTAGGATTTTTATTAGTACTCCCAAAAATGTTTGTGTGTGTTTTTTGTGTCAAGTTACCACAACACCATTGATATGTTGTTCTATTTAATCTGTCGGAGATTGTTTGGTGTTGGTGTCCCTTGTTAATTTCACATTTTATGTTAGAAATGTACCTGAATCGTCACCAACAAACTGTCCTTTTTGGATTAAAACACACACAGGAGAGTAGAATTTCCCTAAAAAATTTTTATTAAGGGGTCACAACTAAACAAAGAGGGAGGCAACGCTGGAGAAACAGCAGAAGTGGGTGAAGCCTTGGACCCCCAGGGCACACATCAACTATTTTCAAGCAAAATTGGTGGCCTGAGGAGTCCTTATCTAAGGGAGGGCAGTCTGGTCCAGAAGTCCCAGAGATCCGGAAAGCAGCAGATGACATCTGTGTCCCCAGGCTGTGGTCATACAAGAGACTGCAGCTTTTGTCAGACCAGACTGAACCCAGGGTTATCACTCATTTTGTCTTCCTTCCACGCTTCCTTCCACGCGGTGGCTCTGGTGGTGGAGTTGTGGCAGCAGGAGGAGGAGGAGGAGGATGGTCCAACTCAATCATGTCGGTCTTGGGTGTTAGTTGCCCACTCACCCCCTTACGTAGGACTTTATACAGAAGGTCCTCACAGAGCTTGCGTTGACCCTCCTGCATGCCCTGCAGTTTTGTGGCAGCCATGCAGGCAAAGGCCTCTTCAGGAGTGGGTAAGGCTCGGAGGGAAGCAGAAGCCTCCTGAATCAGCCTGAGCGCAGAATCATGCACGGGAGTCGTCTTCCTGGCTCTTTTATATGGAAGGCGGAGGGGAGGAACCTGTGATTCTGTCAGGCTGCGACTGGTCCCAGGCTTCTCTTGGCTGACACTTAGCCCCGCCTCCTCCTGGCTGCCACTAATCCCCACCTCCTCCTGACTGCCACATTCCACAACCTCCTCCTGGCTGAGGTCTTCCTGTGTATGAAAAAGGGACATAGTTTTAGTTTTTGATTCATCAATCACACACAATTTTCACCTCCTGACTGTTGCAAATTGACTGTTACCAAATATAACAGACTATCCTTCTGAGCCCAGCATTTTTCATTCTTGTCCCAATTTTGGGTGCCCACTACTGTCTATTGATATGTCAAACACTTTTTGCAATCAGCAATTAGTGATCAATAATAACATCTAATAAACATAATTTATTTATTGACCAGAAATCTGTAGAAGAATGCTATACCTGGCTCCAGCTGGGTTCCTCCATTTCTTCCTGGCTGGAAGGCCCAGGTTGGACATCGGAAGCCTCAGCTGGGGTGGAAGGAAGAGTGGAAGGAAGAGTAGAGAGGGATTCCCTGACTTCACTGTGGTCTGACAGAAATCGCAGTCTCTCATAGTACCAGAGCCTGGGGACATAAACGTCATCTGCTGCAGCTTTTGTCAGACCAGACTGAACCCAGGGCCATCACTCTTTTGTCTTCCTTCCACGCTTCCTTCCACGTGGTGGCTCTGGTGGTGGAGATGTGGCAGCAGGAGGAGGAGGAGGATGGTCCAACTCAATCATGTCGGTCTTGGGTGTTAGTTGCCCACTCACCCCCTTACATAGGACTTTATACAGAAGGTCCTCACAGAGCTTGCGTTGACCCTCCTGCATGCCCTGCAGTTTTGTGGCAGCCATGCAGGCAAAGGCCTCTTCAGGAGTGGGTAAGGCTCGGAGGGAAGCAGAAGCCTCCTGAATCAGCCTGAGCGCAGAATCATGCACGGGAGTCGTCTTCCTGGCTCTTTTATATGGAAGGCGGAGGGGAGGAACCTGTGATTCTGTCAGGCTGCGACTGGTCCCAGGCTTCTCTTGGCTGACACTTAGCCCCGCCTCCTCCTGGCTGCCAATAATCCCCACCTCCTCCTGACTGCCACATTCCACAACCTCCTCCTGGCTGAGGTCTTCCTGTGTATGAAAAAGGGACATAGTTTTAGTTTTTGATTCATCAATCACACACAATTTTCACCTCCTGACTGTTGCAAATTGACTGTTACCAAATATAACAGACTATCCTTCTGAGCCCAGTATTTTTCATTCTTGTCCCAATTTTGGGTGCCCACTACTGTCTATTGATATGTCAAACACTTTTTGCAATCAGCAATTAGTGATCAATAATAACATCTAATAAACATAATTTATTTATTGACCAGAAATCTGTAGAAGAATGCTATACCTGGCTCCAGCTGGGTTCCTCCATTTCTTCCTGGCTGGAAGGCCCAGGTTGGACATCGGAAGCCTCAGCTGGGGTGGAAGGAAGAGTGGAAGGAAGAGTAGAGAGGGATTCCCTGACTTCACTGTGGTCTGACAGAAATCGCAGTCTCTCATAGTACCAGAGCCTGGGGACATAAATGTCATCTGCTGCAGCTTTCGTCAGACCAGACTGAACCCAGGGCCATCACTCTTTTGTCTTCCTTCCACGCTTCCTTCCACGTGGTGGCTCTGGTGGTGGAGTTGTGGCAGCAGGAGGAGGAGGAGGATGGTCCAACTCAATCATGTCGGTCTTGGGTGTTAGTTGCCCACTCACCCCCTTACATAGGACTTTATACAGAAGGTCCTCACAGAGCTTGCATTGACCCTCCTGCATGCCCTGCAGTTTTGTGGCAGCCATGCAGGCAAAGGCCTCTTCAGGAGTGGGTAAGGCTCGGAGGGAAGCAGAAGCCTCCTGAATCAGCCTGAGCGCAGAATCATGCACGGGAGTCGTCTTCCTGGCTCTTTTATATGGAAGGCGGAGGGGAGGAACCTGTGATTCTGTCAGGCTGCGACTGGTCCCAGGCTTCTCTTGGCTGACACTTAGCCCCGCCTCCTCCTGGCTGCCACTAATCCCCACCTTCTCCTGACTGCCACATTCCACAACCTCCTCCTGGCTGAGGTCTTCCTGTGTATGAAAAAGGGACATAGTTTTAGTTTTTGATTCATCAATCACACACAATTTTCACCTCCTGACTGTTGCAAATTGACTGTTACCAAATATAACAGACTATCCTTCTGAGCCCAGCATTTTTCATTCTTGTCCCAATTTTGGGTGCCCACTACTGTCTATTGATATGTCAAACACTTTTTGCAATCAGCAATTAGTGATCAATAATAACATCTAATAAACATAATTTATTTATTGACCAGAAATCTGTAGAAGAATGCTATACCTGGCTCCAGCTGGGCTCCTCCATTTCTTCCTGGCTGGAAGGCCCAGGTTGGACATTGGAAGCCTCAGCTGGGGTGGAAGGAAGAGTGGAAGGAAGAGTAGAGAGGGATTCGCTGACTTCACTGTGGTCTGACAGAAATCGCAGTCTCTCATAGTACCAGAGCCTGGGGACATAAACGTCATCTGCTGCAGCTTTTGTCAGACCAGACTGAACCCAGGGCCATCACTCTTTTGTCTTCCTTCCACGCTTCCTTCCACGTGGTGGCTCTGGTGGTGGAGTTGTGGCAGCAGGAGGAGGAGGAGGAGGAGGATGGTCCAACTCAATCACGTCAGTCTTGGGTGTTAGTTGCCCACTCACCCCCTTATTTGATAATATATTGTATTTCTTTCCTCATTCCCTAATGACCATGATTGTAATATGCTGTGAATGTCCCCTTTGTCCTCATGCATGCTGGATTTTTATGTAATTATTTTTTTAGGTCCTTCATACAGATTGGCCTTCAATAACCTCCCCAGCATGTTCTCTCCTGGCCCTATATTCACCTCATGTAGTCACTTAACAATGTATTTTATCAGCTCCATAGTAGTGCTTTACCCCAAACACCCCCTAAAATGTTTAGAAATGTGATTTTACCTTTAAATTCAGGCAGAGTGGCAGAGGCTTTTTTTTGTGGTGTCCCCAAATCATTTTTAGTAACCCTCCCTCCCCCCAACTGGTAAGTCAGCTGATACCAATTCTCTATCTATCCTCAATCATCTATCTGCTGACTTTGCCAAACCCATACACACTATACCCATCTGTTTTTTGCTCTGATTTATGGATGAATTACCCAAAGCATGTAGTGCAAGGGCCTGCCTGTATACTTTGAAATGGTACTGTTTAAAGTTTTTGTATCCTGTTATTATCTTGACAGGTAATAGCAGAATGTCCAAATGTCCTCAAATGTGTACAGTGTGTATTTATATCTTTGTATTATGACACTTCTTACCTGTCCAGTGGGCTGCCAATAGTGTAACTAAGGAGGGGCTGTTCCAAGTAATACCCTGTATTTAGGCATTCATCTCTCGATGAAGTGAAGAGGGTTACCTGTCCAAGATTTCCACACACCCCATAATGTTAGAAATGGCCCATGGGGGGGGGGGGGATATGATAGGTGTACCTTATACTTTGGCGTTGTGAAATTCCCCTTAATAAATGCTATCTGGAGGTTGCCCCATAATGTTTGTGCCTAATCTGCTTGCCATGTTTCTCAGCAAAAATAGTAATTATTTTTTTTTTCCCTCAACAGTTTCCTTCCACGCCACAGGAATGGCAGACTGTGGCCTCCCACTTTGCCCAGCGGTGGGACTTTCCTAACTGCGGAGTGGTGTCCATGTGGGGGAATTACCTTTGGGTGCTTCTGCTGTGCTGTTCCGTTGCAGTGGTCTCTCCTGGTAAGCAATGTATGGATCCCCAAAATACATGCTAATTCTGTGTTATGCATCAAATTCAACCGTATTTATTTCTTTTTCTATTGTTGTATTTATATATTTTTGTTATGGCTGGTTGATCAGGAAATTATGATTATGACTTACCTTGGAGATAATAATGATTGGCTCCTCCTGAGGAAGCGGCCTGTGCTGCAAAACATGTAGAGGACTATTGCCAGGATCTACTTTATCCAGCACCCTACACAACACAGTAGAACATGCCAGGCACACTAAACACCCCCGATCGCCCCCCGATCCCCCCCCGATCACCCCCCCCCCCGTCACAAACTGACACCAAGCTGTTTTTTTTTTTTTTTCCTGATTACTGATTGGTGTCAGTTTGTGACAGTTAGAAGTGGTAGGGCAGTGAGTATTAGCCCCCTGTAGGTCTAGGATACCCCCCTAACCCCCCTAATAAAGTTTTAACCCCTTGATCACCCCCCGTCACCAGTGTTGCTAAGCAATCATTTTTCTGATCGCTGTATTAGTGTCGCTGGTGACGCTAGTTAGGGACGTAAATATTTAGGTTCGCCGTCAGCGTTTTATAGCGACAGGGACCCCCATATACTACCGAATAAATGTTTTAACCCCTTGATTGCCCCCTAGTTAACCCTTTCACCACTGATCACTGTATAACCGTTACGGGTGACGCTGGTTAGTTTGTTTATTTTTTATAGTGTCAGGGCACCCGCCGTTTATTACCGAATAAAGGTTTAGCCCCCCGATCGCCTGGCGGTGATATGCGTCGCCCCAGGCAGCGTCAGATTAGCGCCAGTACCGCTAACACCCACGCACGCAGCATACGCCTCCCTTAGTGGTATAGTATCTAAACGGATCAATATCTGATCCGATCAGATCTATACTAGCGTCCCCAGCAGTTTAGGGTTCCCAAAAACGCAGTGTTAGCGGGATCAGCCCAGATACCTGCTAGCACCTGCATTTTGCCCCTCCGCCCGGCTCGGCCCACCCAAGTGCAGTATCGATCGATCACTGTCACTTACAAAACACTAAACGCATAACTGCAGCGTTCGCAGAGTCAGGCCTGATCCCTGCGATCGCTAACAGTTTTTTTGGTAGCGTTTTGGTGAACTGGCAAGCGCCAGCGGCCTAGTACACCCCGGTCGTAGTCAAACCAGCACTGCAGTAACACTTGGTGACGTGGCGAGTCCCATAAGTGCAGTTCAAGCTGGTGAGGTGGCAAGCACAAGTAGTGTCCCGCTGCCACCAAGAAGACGAACACAGGCCCGTCGTGCCCATAGTGCCCTTCCTGCTGCATTCGCCAATCCTAATTGGGAAACCACCGCTTCTGCAGCGCTCGTACTTCCCCCATTCACATCCCCAACCAAATGCAGTCGGCTGCATGAGAGGCATTTTCTTTATGTCCTCCCGAGTACCCCTACCCAACGAACCCCCCCAAAAAAGATGTTGTGTCTGCAGCAAGCACGGATATAGGCATGACACCCGCTATTATTGTCCCTCCTGTCCTGACAATCCTGGTCTTTGCATTGATGAATGTTTTGAACGCTACCATTCACTAGTTGAGTATTAGCGTAGGGTACAGCATTGCACAGACTAGGCACACTTTCACAGGGTCTCCCAAGATGCCATCGCATTTTGAGAGACCCGAACCTGGAACCGGTTACAGTTATAAAAGTTACAGTTACAAAAAAAAGTGTAAAAAAAAAAAAAAAAACACAAACAAAATAAAAAAAAATAAATAGTTGTCGTTTTATTGTTCTCTCTCTCTCTATTCTCTCTCTCTATGGTTCTGCTCTTTTTTACTGTATTCTATTCTGCAATGTTTTATTGTTATTATGTTTTATCATGTTTGCTTTTCAGGTATGCAATTTTTTATACTTTACTGTTCACTGTGCTTTATTGTTAACCATTTTTTTGCCTTCAGGTACGCCATTCACGACTTTGAGTGGTTATACCAGAATGATGCCTGCAGGTTTAGGTATCATCTTGGTATCATTCTTTTCAGCCAGCGGTCGGCTTTCATGTAAAAGCAATCCTAGCGGCTAATTAGCCTCTAGACTGCTTTTACAAGCAGTGGGAGGGAATGTCCCCCCCCCACCGTCTTCCATGTTTTTCTCTGGCTCTCCTGTCTCAACAGGGAACCTGAGAATGCAGCCGGTGATTCAGCCAGCTGACCATAGAGCTGATCAGAGACCGGAGTGGCTCCAAACATCTCTATGGCCTAAGAAACCGGAAGCTACGAGCATTTTATGACTTAGATTTCGCCGGATGTAAACAGCGCCATTGGGAAATTGGGGAAGCATTTTTTCACACCGATCTTGGTGTGGTCAGATGCTTTGAGGGCAGAGGAGAGATCTAGGGTCTAATAGACACCAATTTTTTCAAAAAAGAGTACCTGTCACTACCTATTGCTATCATAGGGGATATTTACATTCCCTGAGATAACAATAAAAATTATTAAAAAAAAAATGAAAAATGAAAGGAACAGTTTAAAAATAAGATAAAAAAGCAAAAAAATAATAAAGAAAAAAAAAAAAAAAAAAAAAAGCACCCCTGTCCCCCCTGCTCTCGCGCTAAGGCGAACGCAAGCATTGGTCTGGCGTCAAATGTAAACTGCAATTGCACCATGCATGTGAGGTGTCACCGCGAACGTCAGATCGAGGGCAGTAATTTTAGCAGTAGACCTCCTCTGTAAATCTAAAGTGGTAACCTGTAAAGGCTTTTAAAGGCTTTTAAAAATGTATTAATTTTGTTGCCACTGCACGTTTGTGCGCAATTTTAAAGCATGTCATGTTTGGTATCCATGTACTCGGCCTAAGATCATCTTTTTTATTTCATCAAACATTTGGGCAATATAGTGTGTTTTAGTGCATTAAAATTTAAAAAAGTGTGTTTTTTCCACAAAAAATGCGTTTGAAAAATCGCTGCGCAAATACTGTGTGAAAAAAAAAATGAAACACCCACCATTTTAATCTGTAGGGCATTTGCTTTAAAAAAATATATAATGTTTGGGGGTTCAAAGTAATTTTCTTGCAAAAAAAAATAATTTTTTCATGTAATCAAAAAGTGTCAGAAAGGGCTTTGTATTCAAGTGGTTAGAAGAGTGGGTGATGTGTGACATAAGCTTTTAAATGTTGTGCATAAAATGCCAAGACAGTTCAAAACCCCCCCAAATGACCCCATTTTGGAAAGTAGACACCCCAAGCTATTTGCTGAGAGGCATGTCGAGTCCATGGAATATTTTATATTGTGACACAAGTTGCAGGAAAGAGACAAATTTTTTTTTTTTTTTTTTTGCACAAAGTTGTCACTAAATGATATATTGCTCAAACATGCCATGGGAATATGTAAAATTACACCCCAAAATACATTCTGTTGCTTCTCTTGAGTATGGGGATACCACATGTGTGGGACTTTTTGGGAGCCTAGCCGCGCACGGGACCCCGAAATCCAAGCACCGCCTTCAGGCTTTCTAAGGGCGTAAATTTTTGAATTCACTCTTCACTGCCTATCACAGTTTCGGAGGCCATGGAATGCCCAGGTGGCACAAACCCCCCCCAAATGACCCCATTTTGGAAAGTAGACACCCCAAGCTATTTGCTGAGAGGTATAGTGAGTATTTTGCAGACCTCACTTTTTGTCACAAAGTTTTGAAAATTGAAAAAAGAAAAAAAAAAATTTTTCTGGTCTTTCTTCATTTTCAAAAACAAATGAGAGCTGCAAAATACTCACCATGCCTCTCAGCAAATAGCTTGGGGTGTCTACTTTCCAAAATGGGGTCATTTGGGGGGGTTTGTGCCATCATGGCATTTTATGGCCTTCAAAACTGTGATAGGCAGCGAGGAGTGAAATCAAAACTTTATGCCCTTAGAAACCCTGAAGGCGGTGCTTGGTTTTTGGGGCCCCGTACGCGGCTAGGGTCCCAAAAAGTCCCACACATGTGGTATTCCCATACTCAGGAGAAGCAGCTGAATGTATTTTGGGGTGCAATTCCACATATGCCCATGGCCTGTGTGAGCAATATATCATTTAGTGACAACTTTTTGTAAATTTTTTTTTTTTTTTGTCATTATTCAATCACTTGGGACAAAAAAAATAAATATTCAATGGGCTCAACATGCCTCTCAGCAATTTCCTTGGGGTGTCTACTTTCCAAAATGGGGTCATTTGGGGGGGTTTTGTACTGCCCTGCCATTTTAGCACCTCAAGAAATGACATAGGCAGTCATAAACTAAAAGCTGTGCAAATTCCAGAAAATGTACCCTAGTTTGTAGACGCTATAACTTTTGCGCAAACCAATAAATATACGCTTATTGACATTTTTTTTACCAAAGACATGTGGCCGAATACATTTTGGCCTAAATGTATGACTAAAATTGAGTTTATTGGATTTTTTTTATAACAAAAAGTAGAAAATATCATTTTTTTTCAAAATTTTCGGTCTTTTTCCGTTTATAGCGCAAAAAATAAAAACGGCAGAGGTGATCAAATACCATCAAAAGAAAGCTCTATTTGTGGGAAGAAAAGGACACAAATTTCGTTTGGGTACAGCATTGCATGACCGCGCAATTAGCAGTTAAAGCGACGCAGTGCCGAATTGTAAAAAGTGCTCTGGTCAGGAAGGGGGTAAATCCTTCCGGGGCTGAAGTGGTTAAATGACTTTTTTTCCTTTGAAATGTCATTTTGCTGTCAGACTGTTGTAAACACGGGAAACATGCAACCCTTTACAGGCATACTATAGACACACCTCAGGTAAGAAATTTAAAGGAATATTACACTTTTATTGTTTCACTTTAAGCATTATTAAAATCACTGCTCCCGAAAAAACTGCAGTTTTTAAAACTTTTTTTTGCATTGATCCATGTCTCCTGGGGCAGGACCCAGGTCCCCAAACACTTTTTATGACAATACCATGCATATAAGCCTTTAAAATTAGCACTTTTGATTTCTCCCATAGACTTTTAAAGGGTGTTCCGTGGCATTCGAATTTGCCGCGAACACCCCAAATTGTTCGCTGTTCGGCAAACTAGCGAACAGCCGATGTTTGAGGCAAACATGAGTTTGACTCGAACTCGAAGCTCATCCCTACTGCCAGGGACCCCCTCACAAGGGTTTGGGCTTAGCTGCATGCTGACCCCAGGTCACGACCCCCGGGTTCACCCCACTCACTAGGGAAGTACCAGAAGACACTGTCAGACAAGGATGGATGGATGAAGCAAAGGAGAGCCGGATAGCGAGCCAAGGTCAGGGCGGGCTGCAGACAACATAATCAGAACAAGCCGAGTCGGTACTCAAGAGATCAGTTCACGAGAGGTCAGGTTTAGGCAGGTTACACAAAGGGAGCTCAGAAACAAATGTTACTCAAGCAACCAGAACTAGCCTGAGAGGGATTTAAATAGAGAAGCACATGAGGGGCTGGACAGGAAGTAGCAGGAAGGAATCATATATTAAGCAACAGGTGAGGCCAGCGACACCCACAGCTACAGAGTTCAGCAGAGCTGAACACAAGCTAGTGGAACAACAGGTGCCAGCCGGCCTACAGCAGCTGATCTGTGACAGAATGTTTCTTTCATTCCCTTGTTTTAATCGTGTTTTTCTATTAATAAATTATTTTATTTTAATCAAATCCTTGCTCAATCCTTGTACACCTAGATAGTCCAAAACTTTCTCTTTCCTTGCCAGGGGCTTGTTTGGGGTAGCCCCAAGCTTTCCCATTGAGGAACTATCACCTTACTTTGTCTGTTATTCAGATAAAAAGTAAGAGAGATATGTATCATGGTAACACAGAAAGCAAAGCAATAACAGCCTAAGCAACATTCCAACCTTTTTCCACTCTATCCATAATAAAAAAAAGATATATACCGTATGTCAGCTGAAAATGGGCTTTAAAGAGTAACTCCACTTTTGTTGAGAAAAAACATTCCCCTCTGTGTAATCTGTGTACATTGCAGGAATTTTAACAAATTTTGTTGCAGATTTCTACATGTTGTTATTCTGAAAGAATAGCTGTTTGAATATCTGTGTCCATGTACAGAGTTAATCTAATAGGAGTGAGTTTTGTCATTAGCAATCAGCTGCTACTTGCAAGGTCTACATCCCTTTAAGACGTGATTTCCCTTTGAGAGTATCTCACCAAAAATTACATTTTAGTTGCAAGGGATGCGCAAAATATGATTTGTGACTTAGTGCCGACTTCTTGGAAAATCAGTAAGCCAATCACACAAGCAGGAAATGATGTATCTGGGGGCATTCTGTAAATCATCTGTGTACAGAACACCTCCAGGTAGCCATATTGCATTGCATTTTACAGTAAATTACAATACTGTAGATTGCAAAGGAAAGGTAATTTTTGTGTCAAAATTGTAGATGCTATATTGCTTTTTTTCATTTGCTATTTTTTTCCAACGAAAGTGGTGTTACCCTTTAGGTTTATCTTAGGTGAATCAGTGGGGTCAGAAGCTAATTGGAAATCAGAGATTACTGAGATGCTAGACCTACTACAATAGTCATCTGATCTGTGCTTTACACCAGTACTATATAGCATGCCAACACTAATGCCTTGTACACACGGTCGGACTTGCCAATGGGATAACCTCCGTCGGCATTTCTAACAGAAAATTTTAGAACATGTTCTCTATCTAAGTCTGTTGACAGAAAAAGTCAGATGGGGCATACACACGGTCGGAATATCTGACCAAAAGCTTCCATTGGACTTTTTCTGTCAGAAATTCTGACCGTGTGTACGGGGCATTAGTTTTGTAGGAGGATGATGCTCTTGGTTAACCACTTGACCACCGGAAGGTTTCACTCCCTGCATGACCAGGCCATTTTATGCTATTCAGCACTGTAATACTTTAACTGGCAATTGCGCAGTCATGCAACAACGTACGCAAATTAAATGTAAATAGTTTTTTCACATAAATTGAGCTTTCGTTTTTATTTATTTGTTAGTATTTGATCACCATTGTTTTTTTATTTTTTTTATTATGTGAACATAAAAAGACCAAAAATTGAGAAAAAAACCCAATATTTTAGATTTTCTACTTTCTGTCATAAATCATATCCAATAAAATCAAATTTCTTCATAAATTTGGTCCAAAATTTATTTTGCTACTTGTCTTTGGTAAAAAGAAACCCAGTAAGTGTATATTAACTGGTTTGTGTGAAAGTTATACAACCTATGGTATATATACTGTAATTTACGCAACTCTGTTTTTTTTTTTACACAAAGTTGTCACTTTATATATTTCTTACATATGCCATGGGTATACATGGGGTAAACCCTAAATACACTCTGCTACTTCTCCCAAGTATATGACAGACTTTCTGGCAAACTAGCCAAATACAGGTGCCCAAAATCCAAAGATTACCTTCAGTTTTTAAGGGGGCGTTAATTATGCATGGAATTTTCTAACTATGTATCACATATGCCGGGACAGTATAAACACCCCCAAATTACCACTTTCTGTAAAATAGATACCCCAAGGTATTTTCTGAGATGCATGTTGAATCCAAAGATTTTTTTGCCACAAGTTTTTGGAAAATGGCAAAAACTATTTTTTGTTTTTTGCACAAAGTTGTCACTTTAATGAGACATTTTTCACAAATGCCATGGGTATATGTGGATTTACACCCCAAAACACATTCTGCTACTTCTCCCAAATATGGGGATACCACACGTGGGAGACTTTTTGGCAGCCTAGCCAGGTACAGGGGCCCAAAATTGAATGACCACCATCAGGTTTTTAAGGGGCATTAACCACTTGCCAACCACCGCACACAGATGTACGTCGGCAGAATGGCACAGGCAGGCAAATGGGCGTACAGGTACATCCCTTTAAATTTGCCACCTTTTGGGTGTGGGAATGTGCCCGTGGGTCCCGGGAACTCGATGTTCTCCAGCGGCCAACAATTGCAGTGTGGAGAGGAAGAACAGGGAGATGCCTATGTACACAAGGCATTTCCTCGTTCTACCTTGTGTAATGACAGAGATAACAGCTCCATGTGATCGGGAGCAGTGATCGCTGTCATGTCCTAGGTAGCCCCTCCCCCCACAGTTAGAATGACTTCCTGACTATCACAGTTTTGGAGACCCTAAAATGCCATTATAGTACAAACCCCCAAATGATGCCTTTTTGGTAAGGAGACACTCCAAGGTATTTGATAAGAGATCTCATTTTTTGCCACAAAGTTTAGAGTAATTAAAAATTTAAATAAAAAATACGTTATTGTTTTCGTTCTTCATTTTCTAAAAACTTGTGTCAACAAATAACAGGTGCTGCCAAATCTGCAGGCTGACAATTAGGGTTTGCAAGCACCTCTGAAAGGCTACTATGGGCCTGTGCTCAAACTCTTAGGGTCGGTTCACACTGAGGCAGCACGACTTACAGTGCGACTGCCTCAGGCGACCCAGGACACGACTCAGCGGTGACTTGCAAGACGACTTCTGTATAGAAGTCAATGCAAGTCGCCCTGAAAGTCGTACAGGAACCTTTTTCTAAGTCGGAGCGACTTCCGTCGCTCTGATTAGAACAGTTCCATTGCACAGAACAGGACGCTACTTGTCAGGCGACTAGGTCGCCTGACAAGTCGTCCCAGTGTGAACCGGGGCTTAGTGGCTGCAGTTGCATTATGCTACTAGGGCTAGCCGCCTCACCAGCTTGTACTGGGTCCTAATGGTGGAAAAAGTAGAGCCAACAGAAAAATTGTACCCCCTTCCAGTGTGGTTTGTCAACACAAGGAAGAAAGGAGTCTCTACTTAGGCCTGGTTCACACCTATGCATTTTTTTAGTGCATTTTCAGTTTTGCAGAAACACACTGCAGTCCATTTAACATGGTTTCCTATGGATGTAGTTCACTTCTGTCCATTTTATGGAAAGGGCCAGGGACTATTTTCTGGTTCCATAGACTTCAATTGATCAAAAACATGTATTGAAAAACCCAAAATGCACCTGGAATATGCTTTACCATAAAATACTGCAGTGCTGTTGTCTAAAACGCCAGGATGTACTACACCGCTGGTGCTTGCTAGATCACCAAAAAGTAGCGCAGTACTGGTATTTGCGCATTGCTGCAAATGAGCATAATTATGTGTTTCTAGCACTTCAGCAACATGGGGTAAGGTACTCTTGGTTTTAGCAGGGACCTCTTCACTATCGTCCAAGCTAGCTTCCAGGGTACCACTGATTTCCACAGTATTCTGAGCCCGATTCTGACAGTGAGGAGTTCCCGTTCACTCTTATCTGTCATACTCAGAATCCTGTAGGCCTCCTCACTAGTGTACCTTTCTTTATACATTTTGGACACTAACTTTATAGGTACCTAGTGGTGACTATGGGAAAAAGCTCCTGGCTAACAATTAGGGACTACTTGCACGTTAGATATAAAATTAACTACTAGTGATAGCAGAGATCAGGCCTGATCTTGCTAACACTTTTGGTTTTGGGGACGACACTGTATTAGAGGTGGCAGTGACTTGCTTGGGGGGGGGTGTCTAAATGCAAGTGCTGGCAGTAATCGGGGCTGATCATGCTAACCCTGCTTTTTTGGGGACATTATATTATTGGGGAAACTGGCATAGTTGTTATCGTGATCAAGACACTAATTTATACAGACGTTATACTAGTAATGGTGGTGATCAGTGACTTAGTGTGACTGTGATAGTGCAGTGAGCATTTTGGCTCTAACTAACACTGGTTGGGAGCGACACTAACTGACTCTGATACTATCTGATGTTGCTAGTGACACTAATACAGTGATAGATACTGTACACTGTACTAAGGACACTGGGTTAATCAAAAAGGTTAACTGGAAGACAATCAAGAGGTTAAATGTGCCAAGCAAGTGTATGCACGTGTATATGTGCTGGTTTTACTTACACAGGACCTGTATTTCTTCTTTCCCTGAATGAAAAGGTCTCAGGTAGCGAAGAACCAGCCAGATTCTGTGTCTGTGTTTACAAACAAGACACAGGGCTCTGCTGTGATTGGATACAGCTGAGCAGCAGGTTTGTGGCCAAAATTATTGGCTCAAACCAGTGCTGCAGCCAATGACAGAACAGGTTAGCAGGAGGGGTGTGCATGCGTCCCCGCATACGTAGCAATGTACCAGTATGTTGCTGTGCCGCACGCTAGCAGTATACATTATGTACTGTTAGCAGGCGACAAGTGGTTAATCAGTAATCCATCTCACCACAACTCACAAAACAATGTTTACATTTGTTTTGACATTGCTGGGCCTACTCATAATTCTACCATACCTTCCGACCCAAAGAAATAATTTGCCTGTCTCCTGAAATTGGCAGTCAGCAGGGGTGAAGTGAATAGGCATTCTGTCTCTCATATTAAAACCCAGTACACAGATCTCAGATAACCAATAATATGTATTGTGAAGAGTAGAAAGGGTTGGAGTGGGTTATTGCTATGTGTCTCTTGTTAGGTAGACAGATTGGAAGTTGTAAGGGTTTCTTGTTAGATAAGCTGACAATCTACTAATACCTCACGTCTGTAAACATTTTACAGGCACTGTTTATTTCATTATTTTACTTGTCAGAGAAGTTGACACTGATAACAACACCTCACTATTATTAAAAATCTGTATTGGGCTTTGCATGTTGCATATTTACTTAGCAATTAGGGCTTCCTTTATAGGTCTATTGCAAGGTAACTTCTTATTTTCTTTAAGAAAAAGCATCCATCAACTTAAGACTTCTGACCCAAACAGGCAAAGATGAATACTCCAAAGCACACATATGGCTTTTCCACCATTTTCTGTCCCATGCCTCTAGGATGATAATTTTATGATTCACATATGTTCAACTTTTTTCAACCATTTGGTTATGGTAGATTTGATGGTGCTCCTAGGGATCATCAAAGATTTGGATTTTTTTTATAACCTAACCCTGACATGCATGTACTTCTCAACAACATTGTCCCTTACTTGTTTGGAGAGTTCTTTGGTCTTCATGGCAGTGTTTGGTTAGTGGTGCCTCTTGCTTAGGTGTTGCAGCCTCTGGGGCCTTTCAAAAAGGTGTGTATATGTAATGACGGATCATGTGACACTTAGATTGCACACAGATGGACATCATTTCACTAATTATGTGACTTCTGAGGATAATTGGTTGCACCAGAGTTTTTTATGGGCTCCATAACAAAAGGGTGAATACATACGCACATGCCAATTATCATTTTTTTATTTCTGAAAAATAGTTTTATGTATATATTTTTCTAATTTTACTTCACTGACTTAGACTATTATGTTCTGATCTATCACATATAATTCATATTAAAAAACATTGAACTAAAGGCTGTAATGTAGCAAAATAGGTAAAAAGCCAAGGGGGTGAATAGTTTTGCAAGGCACTGTAAAACAAAACATTTTAGCCAGTTTCATCAATCTGCCAATCCAGTGTGTTTCTTATATGATAAGGCTAGTTCATAAAACTACAGTGACTGCTATCATTCAATTTTTGTAAGGAGGCCAAAACAACTTAGTGAATAACAAATCCGTATTGAATTTAGGGAACATGATTTATTATATTTCAGGACAAAAGCTTACTTCAGTAAACAGCAATATCAAAGTCAGGCACTTTGGATTTATGAAATAGAGCTCAGAGTCCTTAACAGCTTTCTCCTGACAAGCTTTGGCTTTCCACCCTTGATGTTGAGATGCAGAAAGCAATAAATATGTGTTTATAGATACTTTTCAGGATGATTATTCAGCAAGCATCCTGTGAGTTTTGTAAGCTTCCAAGGTGTAGTTTAAATCACAGTTAAGAATATATGTCAGATATTTTTACAGAAGACAAAATAAGGATGCTTGTACTTACCATTAAACAAGCTCAAGACACTACCTTTAAATTTCAGTGGGTTCATATACAAGAATGGAAAATGATTACTGAGTATGTAAGCTTCATGTTAGTAAAGGTGTCTCATTACAGAAAATTTAGTAAATACTGTAGTATATATCATTTCATTACGCAATTCAGCCAGCATAATCTACTGAAACCATAACTGTACTTTTAGTATATTTGCCCTTTAAACATCTCCCATCCCCATTAGTCACTTGAATAATCATCTGTGCCCAATCCTCCAAAAATGTGGATGTGCTACCCAGTGGGATAAACAAAGCTGCTCTTCTTCTTCTTCTTTAGTGTATGAGCACATCAATGTCTATCCATTCCTATGAGAGCATATTAATTAAACCAGCTAATCGATGCTTTTATTTTCCAGTGGACCAACTATTTGGAGTATCCTAGAGCTTGTGGAGTGCTCCAGAAGAACACAACATGAGTACGAGAGATATGGAGAGAGTCATGTCCAGCTACTTGCCTGGGATCAACTTTTGTTGAACTGGCTAAAAGAAAGTGAATAAAACCAGAAAACCTACAACTTGCTTTTGAATTTCTGGAAACAAAAACATTCTGTGTGGATTCTATTAGTGAATAAAAATGTTGAGTTCAGTGAGACAAGTTAGACTGCAGCCTTGTGCTACTAAGACTTTGAAATATCCTGATTGGTCTTCAACACTCAAGTTGCCTTTTCTTTAACGTACTTGTTAGTTTTTCTTTTTACTTTTTTTTTTTTTTAACTAATTTCTTAATAATTATATAGTGCTGTCAATTTACGCAGCTCTTTACACATGCAGTATTTATTTTACATTCACATTATTCCCTGCCCTCGAGGAGCTTACAGTCTAAGTTTCAGAACTCACACTCATACATACCCATACTGAGGCCAATTTAGACAGGAGCCAATTAACCTACCAACATGTCTTTGGAGTGTGGGAGGAAACCGGAGTACACGAAGGAAACCCACACTGACACAAGGAGAACATGCAAACTCCAGGCAGGTATTGTCGTGGTTGGGATTCAAACCGTTGACCCTATTTCTGCTAGGTGGAAGGCAACGGTGCTGCCCAATACATTTATAAAAGTGACTAGTGCTCTATTACTCAAAGCTGTATTCAACCTGAAACCAAAAATGTAATATATTGAGAATTACAAATCATTAGATGTAGTGGCTGTATCTGTTTTCTTTTCTTTGGCATTCTTCCCTCTTTTTTTAACCTGGTGATCTGGCCAGTAACACAATTCCTGTATTAGTGAGACACAACTCTGGATGAAGCAGCACAGGAGGCACGGCAGCATTGTCAGCCGGGGGGAGGGTAGTGTAAAATATATAAGCAAATTTAAATACACTAAACAAACTGAAGCCAGACTCCAGCTCACACATTATAATCAGCTACAGCAAACATTTTTGTTTTCATTTTGGGTTAATTTTGCATGAATAAATAAAAGCTGATTATTTTAATCACCCCTGACAGTGTTCAGTGGTGTGTCCCATCCATGTAAACTGATACATTCTGCTGGAGCACCTGTGCATATATATATATATATATATATATATATATATATATATATATATATATATGAAAGCAGATTGCTGCAGTTTGATATCTTTTAAATAATAAACTTGCCTAGTTGTAATTGGTTAGCTATAAATACACAAGGGTTACTCAACCCTTACCTAGCTGCACTCTTTTTTGTACACAGCATGCCTTCACATCTTGGTAACAGCATTGGAAAAATGGAACAGAAGATCAGTGGAAATCAGCATCCAGCAAATAAAGGACACAGAAACAGAACTACCAGAAGCAGAAATATGTGAACACGTACTTAATGACTGCCATGAAAAGTTAAATAGCAGTTGCTAATGTGACAACAATCATTCGCAAAGGCACAAAAAATAAATACACATAACATTTAAGGAGGGAAGAACCATGTATTATTCTCAGTAATAAAATAACAGTAAATATTACAAAGAGTAGAGAAAGTAAACATAGCTGTCAATTAGACCTCTTTTACACTGGGATGGTTTTCAGGTGCTTTAGTGCTGGAAATAGCCTCTGCTAAGCTAAAGCCCCTGAAAACTGCCTCCCATTCATTCCAGTGTGACTTTTCACACACGGGCGGTGCACTTGCAGGATGTTACCAAAAGCCCTGCAAGCAGCATCTTTGTAATGAACAAACAAAAAACAAAAAAGGTTAACCCTGGCCTTGCTCAACCGATCAGCAGCTAACACAACAAAGTAGAATATTTGTTCAAAATAACAGGTGTATACAAGAGTGTAGCGCTATTATATTAAGTGGGCAAACAAGTGTATTATTACATGCACAAGATATAAGAGAAAAAAAAAGGAAGTCTTTTCTCATGAGGCACAAAGCATAGTCTCTGGTGGTCTTCAAGTAATACTTAAGTGCAATAATTATTCATAGTCCAATACTTGGATAAAGACGGTCCCGTCCACCACGTGAATAACTGATATGGAAAAGTTAATGTGATGGACCCTCCAAGAAATGCAGGCTTACCAGAGGAGATGGACTCATAAGAACATACACTCAATGAGTCAGATGGGCTTGTATTATGTATATGGAGGAGGACCTTTCAAGTGAATGGCAATAGAACTCCAAAGGCATCCAAAACTTTGGGGGAACTATTTATTATAAAATAAAAAGGGGCCACATAGCATAATTCCGCATATAAAACAAATTTATTGAATAAAAGTAAAACACTTACATTTTTGTAGTAAAAAAGCGCTTATTGTAAAATTATGGCAGGCAGTGGAGTCTCCCGATGCATTTCGTCTCACTACACTTCGTCTGGGGTCATTGGGAGGTACAACCCCAACAAGGGGAAACTGATTTAGACTCATGGTTCAAGTATTTTAATGACGCAGGTATCAGTTTCTTGAATGTTCTTATTTCTAAGAAAAACAACAGACTCCTTTCTTTAGATAGGGAGATCAAAGAGCTGAAAGATAAACTATTGATACATAAAAACTCCCTGGAATATAACTCTCTGTCCTCTAACCTTCTGAGTCATCTTGAGAAAGAGGACAGAGATCAAAGATACAAAAAACAGAAGAAATATTCCAGGGATGTGGGAGACTATAAAACTAACACAGTTTTCGGCTGGCAGAAACTTTTTGTGGTCACCTCATCTATGGAAGTTACTTCTGGGGTCACGGAGGGGACTATACCAACATGTGTCCCAACAACTTTAACACCCTTTGTTCCTCAATCTACTTCCACCAGTGGTCGTGGGACCCTAAGCGGCTTGGTAATACAAGCCCATCTGACTCATTGAGCGTATGTTCTTATGAGTCCATCCCCTCTGGTAAGCTTGCATTTCTTCTGTGTGGAGGGTCCATCGCATTAACTTTTCCATATCAGTTATTCACGTGGTGGACGGGACCGTCTTTATCCAAGTATTGGACTATGAATAATTATTGCACTTAAGTATTACTTGAAGACCAACAGAGACTATGCTTTGTGCCTCATGAGAAAAGACAGTACATCTGCCCAAGGACAGTTCCCTGAGCTATCACCAGCTATATAAGGGAAATGGAAGGGATAGTGGTGACATCACTAACCAAATATGACAAGTGACCACATTTGAGCAGTGATGTCAATGCTATCCCTGCCCCTTTGCTTATGTGGCCGGGAATTCCCAGCAATTTAGGCAGTGTGCTGGTGACTGCAATGATTGCTAGGGATGCTGCTGGCACTCACGGCTTATTGAGGAACCACTGACAAGCTGTCATTTATAGAACTGGTAGAAATAATGATTCTATAAATGATTCTTGGCTCCCACCAAACAGGGAACTGAACAGGCTAGGTGTGGACAAAACCTTTGGTCTTTCCCTACTTTATGTCTGTCTTAATGTAGTGCAAGTCCCTTGTATAAGGGATAGGTGATGCTGGGGGCACCTCAGACTGTAACATTGCCAACATTAGCCCCCCTAGGTGTTGTGGTTGAGAGATGCTGCTACCTCTGTAATGTGTGGCACCCAGACTTTGGGAGGGCAGGATTAGCCCTTTCTAGATGGAGCACAAGTACTGTGTACACATAATATGCCAGCAAGAAAAAGGAAGACATAAATATTTATATAAAAGCTAAGGGGTGTCTCAGCTATCTGCTCTGTGTATTATTACATGTATAATCAAGCCAGAATGAGCACCAAACAAATGTTTCTCAGAGTCCAGTAGTATATATTCGATTCTATAAAGGTAATTTTCTTTTGGACTTGATTATATATAAAATTCTCAATTTGGGTGACCCTCACCCCTCAGAAAGGGCTCCTGTTTTTGTGGAGAACTGTTAAACCTAAGGCATAGGGCTGAGCTAAGGACCACTATTTGCATCAGTTAAACAGATTCATGCCTAGCACCTCAACCCTACCTATCCTTGGATTTCTGTGTATTATTATATCTGTTGAAAATGTTTACACTCTTTGTTACTTACTCCTGGCCTCTGCACTGTGCATTACATATTACGGACCTCTGAGTTCTCTGTTACTTACAAGTGAATTCTGAATTCAGTATTACATACCCCTGTACTCTGCATTATTTACCCCTGCACTCTGTGTTACATACTACTGACCCCTCCACTATTTTACTACTGACCCTTGTAATTTGCATTACATACTACAGACCCGTACATTGCGCATTATTCACTACTAATGCCTGCCCTCTGCATTACATTATATTGATACATGAAACTAAACTAAACCTAAACTGGGCCTGTGGTTCTCATGCCTTAGCAGGCAAAACCCTTTAGAAATCCTGCTTTGCTTAAGCAGCCAGGGATAAAGATGATGACGACCAAAAGGTTGCCACACTCATTAAGCAAGTGGTCAAGACACTCTAAAGGAACTCACACTATGTAGGGATCATCTACTCTAGTAACACGTATTTTGTTCTTCCAGAACCAACTGGTCTCAGAAAATTCTCTTGACAATCAACCCCCTTCAGACACTTTAGAGGGAGATGCAAATGAGGATGATCTATATGCAGGTTTTGCCTACCTTTGTAAGGCTAAAAGTGACTAAAATTGAAGATCTGCAGAGTTCTCCGCAAAGCAGTGCAAGTATGTTTAACACCTCCAAAAGGGGTGTTACAATTTTCCTATGGTGTTGTCAGGGCTGGGCTCAGCCCTTCCTTCTCTGAGATGGCCACTAAGCTGTTGGCTAATTGCCAGCTCCTATCGCTCCACAGTTACTCAGCTGTTGATGATATCCTGCTCGTCAGCCCTGCCTACTTAAGCTGTCCAGCCCAGAGGATCTCTGCCTTCGCCATAGTCAACATCACAGAGATGCTCTCCTGCATTCCTGTTAAAAGACTTGCTTGGCTGACCCTTCTGGCTCCAGATCCTGCTTGCTGTTTTACTACGCTCATCTCTGGCTCCCTGACATTTGGCTTGTCTGACTATCTGTTCCGGTTCCTGAACTCTGGCTATGTTTTGACTATGTTTGTTCTATTTACTTTTATTACTGAACAAGTGTGATTTAACTGTACTTCTGTCTCGGTCTGATTTCATGGTTTCTGACAGTAGGAGAAGGCCATGAATTCAGAAGATACAGCCAATCCACTTGTTAGTAATATTTTTTCCACATTGGATGAGCTAGATCACCGCATGGACCAGTTTGCCATGGGTTACAAACGCTCCTGAGTCACACGGCTCACCTGCAATCTCCCACTGTGGCTGCTCCGATACAACCTGTGTTGCAGGCCATCCCTGCTGCTGCGCCAGTCTCTGTAGAGGCACCTGCCTCGAGTATTGCCTCTATAAGAGGTATGTCAGGTTTTGCTCAGCTTCCCCAGCGATTTGGGGGTGATCCAGTCCAATGCAGAGGGTTTCTCATCCAGGTTGAGACATACTTTGAGATGCTGCCCAGGCGTTTCTCATGGACAGAAGCAAAGTAGGTTTTGTGATATCTTTGCTTTCTGAGAGAGCCTTGGCCTGGGCAAACCCTCTATGGGAGACGCAAAAAGTTTGTGGCCTCCTTTAAAAGGGTATTTGATGTTCCTGCATGCTCCGCTTCTGCTGCTATGTGCCTCATGTCCATCAAGTAGAGTACGAGAACTGTTGCCTACTACGCCATTAAATTTCATACTCTGGCAGCAGAGGTTGCTTGGAACAATCAGGACCTCATGGCTGCTTTTTCTCATGGTCTCTCGGATTCCATCAAGGATGAGATAGCAGCCCGAGATATACCCAATGAGCTGGAGAAGTTAATCACGTTTGCCATCCTCATTGACTCCAGACTCTCTTTTAAGGAGCGCTTGCAGAGGCCTCCTGTACGTTTGCCTCCGAGCTTTGCAGTCCCACCCATGCCTCCCTCACCTTCAATGCCTCCTGGTACTGAGTTGGTCAGTGAAGATGAACCCATGTACTTGGGCCTCACGTGTCTCTCTGTGGATGAGAGAACCTATAGAAGGCGGGAGAGATTGTGCCTTTAATGTGGCCAGGCAGGTCACTTTTTGAAGTCTTGTCCTACCCATCAAGCAAATGCCCAAACCTTGAGGTCACGGATGGACCTTAGGTGGCGTTGTTTCGTCCCCAGTTATCCAGAAGGATAAGCCCCTGGTTTCGGTCACCCTTTCTTGGGCTGAGTCGTCCATCGAGATACAGGCTCTAATCGACTCTGGGGCTGCAGACCTGTTCATTGCTTATTGTTCATTGCTGCCTTTGTATCGCAGCACTCGATTCCGCTGCAGTTGCGTGACACTCCACTTGCCATTGAGGCTCTTGACAGGAGACCCCTACAGCCTGCCCATGTGACTCATGAGACAGTTCCATTGTCCATGGCCGTAGGGGCTCTTCACCATGAGGTTATCCAATTCCAAGTTAATTCCTCACCTAAGTTTCCGCTGGTTATTGATTATCCTTGGTTATAGAGGCACAACCCCTCTTTTGATTGGCTCTGTGCTGAGGTTCTCTCCTGGTTGCCACAGTGCAGTAAGACATGCTTCCAGAAGGTAGCCAAGGTCCTGTGCACCTCTTCACTCTCCTCCCTGCCGGAGGAGTACCACGATTTTCGAGATGTCTTTGACAAAGGTCAAGCCGGTAGTTTGCCTCCACACCAGCCGTGTGATTGTGCAATTTATCTTCAACCTGGTGCCATACCCCCTTGTGGCCGGGTTTACCCTTTGTCAGTCTTGGAGGATAAGGCCAGGGAGGAGTATGTTGCAGACGAGGTTTCATCCACAAATCTTCATTCCCTGCTGGTGCTGGTTTCTTCTTCATGAAGAAGAAGAGTGGTGAACTGAGACCCTGTATTGATTATAGTGGTCTCAATCGTTTCACAATTAAGAATGCCTATCCGATTCCGTTGATTACAGAGTTATTTGACTGCCTCAAGGGAGCAACGGTTTTCACAAAGCTTGATTTGAGAGGGGCATACAATCTCATGAGGATTTAGGAGGGCAACGAGTGGAAAACTGCGTTTAATACCAGAACAGGCCATTATGAGTACCTCGTAATGCCTTTTGGCCTTTGTAACGCCCCGGCAGTTTTCCAGGAATTCATTAATGATGTCTTCCAAGATTTGTTGCAGTTATTTGTGATGGTTTATCTCAATGATATCCTCATATTTTCCAAGTCCCTGGAGAGCCACCAAACAGATGTCTATTGTGTGCTTCAGAAACTAAGAGAGAACAATCTCTATTGTAAATTGGAGAAGTGCAAGTTCCATCGTGAACAAGTTAAATTCCTGGGTTATGTAATTTCCACTGCTGGTTTTACGTTGGACCCAGATAAATTTTCAGCAGTCCTACAGTGGCCCTGGATTGTGAGTTTACATCCTCTGCAGCGTTTCCTGGGCTTTGCCAACTATTATCAGAAGTTTATTCGTAACTTCTCGTCTCTGGTCAAACCCCTGACTGATATGACCAGAAAGGACAATAACCCACAAAGTTGGTCTCCAGAGTCCATTAAGGCCTTTAAGAGTCTCAAGGCTGCCTTTGTTTCTGCTCCTGTGTTGGCACATCCTGATCCTACATTACCTTTTATCTTTGAGGTTGATGCTTCTGAGACTGGTGTCTCAACGTTCCACCTCTGAGAGTGCCTTGCATCCTTGTGGCTACTTTTCCAAGAAATTGTCAATTACGAGATTGGTGACAGAGAGCTGTTGGCAATCATTTTAGCCCTGAAAGAATGGAGACATCTCCTCGAAGGTACCACTGTGCCGGTTCTCATTCTCACTGACCATAAGAATCTCACATTCTTGTCTGAGGCTAAATGCCTCTCTCCCAGAAGGGGGGTGAGATGGGCTCTTTTCTTGTCAAGTTTCAATTACATTGTCTCATTCTTACCCTGTACTAAGAACGTAAGGGCTTGTCACAACAATTTTCCTCCACTTCCAAGTTGGAGTCAGTTCCTGTGATTCCTCCTGATCGTATTCTGGCTACGGTTAGCACCAGTCTCACTTCCCCTTTGGGTGACAAAATTCTTGCTGCTCAGGTCCATGCTCCTCCTGAGAAACCTTGTGACCGCTGCTTTGTCCCAGAGAGTCTCCGTACTGCCGTGTTCCAGACTTACCATTCTCCCAAGGTCGCTGGCCACCCTGGGAAGAATCAACTCTTTTTGGCCATTTCCCAACAATTCTGGTGGCCTAGTCTACATGCTGATGTAGCCACCTGCATAGCTGCCTGTTCCGTGTGTGCTCAGAGTAAGACTCAATGACACCTTCCAGTGGGCCTCCTACAACCCATACCCAATGGAGAGAGACCCTGGACCCACCTGTCTATGGATTTCATTGTGGAGTTACCCAACTCCCAGGGCAACACAGTTATCCTTATGTATAGAAGTGACTCCTGCGCTGTCAAGAGGGGCTAAGCTAAGGGACACTGCTGCAACACCTGTGTAACTGATCCAAACAGAAAAAATAAAGCATGAGTAGTAATGGTGATTGCGCTGTGAGGGGAAAGGGAGAGTGAAATGTGGGAGGGGCTACACTAGACTAAGATACAAGTGTGGAGGTGAGAGCAGCATTGATAAAAATATTAACAAACATATATATAAATACCACAAATATATGTGTTAAATAAATCCCCAAAAACAATGAATAAAGGGATAAGACTGTGTGCAGGGCAAATAAATAAGTGGAATGACTATATAATCATAATTGTGGAAAGTCCAGAAAAAAAACAATATAATAAAGCATCACGGAATTATACTATATATGTCATTTATGTCATTTTTTATATACTGCTTTGAATATCCACCAATGGGATCGTTTTGAGCATCGGATGGGATATCCCCTCAACTCTGTATCTACCAACTTACCTGTGGTCTGCGATCAGCCTATGCTGTATACCTTACAGCAGTAAGGTGAGCTGCTTGCAGACACAGAGGTGCTATCACTGAAGACTCTTTGGTACACACACATTGCTTGGTGGTGGGACTGTTTTGATTTTTTATACTTACGGCTTATGGACTTATTTTATCAATTTTTTGGTATTTTGTTTGTCAGATTTTTTTGTGCTTTATTATATTGTGTTTTTTCTGGACTTTCCACAATTATGATTATATAGTCATTCCACTTATTTATTTGCCCTGCGCATAGTCTTATTCCTTTATTCATTGTTTTTGGGGATTTATTTAACACATATATTTATGGTATTTATATATATGTTTGTTAGTATTTTTATCATTGCTGCTCTCACCTCCACACTTGTATCTTAGTCTAGTGTAGCCCCTCCCACATTTCACTCTCCCTTTCCCCTCACAGCACAATCACCATTACTACTCACAGTTATCCTTATGGTGATTGACCAGTTCTCAAAGATGTGTCATTGTATTTCACTAAAGAAGTTGCCCACTTCTAAGGAACTGGCTTCTATTTTTGCTCTGGAGATCTTTCACTTACATGGGCTACCCAAGGTGATTGTCTCGGACAGGGGTAGTCAGTTTGTGTCCCGGTTCTGGCAAGCGTTTTGTGCACAGTTGAAAGTACAGCTTGCTTTCTCCTCTGCGTACCAGCCGCAGTCTAATGGGGCCGCAGAACGAGCCAATCAGTCCTTGGAGCAATTCCTATGTTGCTATATTTCTGACCATCATAACAACTGGTCAGATCTATTACCGTGGGCAGAGTTTGCTCACAACAGTGCCTTGAATTCTGCTTCCTGATTGTCCCCGTTTATGGCGAATTATTTCCAACCTTCCATGTTGCCTGACTTGTTTGTTCCACAGAGTATTCCTGCATTAGAGGAGCATCTCCGTGGTCTTCGTTCCACTTGGGCACAAGTCCAGGAGGCTTTGCGACATGCTAATGATAGGTACAGACTCCATGCTGACCGCAGACGCCTGCCTGCACTTTCCTACCAAGTTGGGGACAGGGTCTGGCTGTCATCTTGCAAAATCCAACGTGTTCCCTCACTGAAGTTCGCACCTTGGTTTATTGGGCCTTTCCGTATTCTTAGCAGAATTAACCCAGTGGCTTACGCATTAGACCTTCCTTCTAATATGCATATTTTGAATGTATTTCATGTCTCCTTATTAAAACCTGTACAGGTTGAGAACCATGAGGAGAATAAAGTACAGTCCATTGTTGACTCCTGTAGGTTCTGTGAGCGCATACAGTACCTGGTGCATTGAAAAGTGTACGGTCCGGAGGAATGCTCTTGGGCCTCATCCTCAGACGTACATGCCCCTGTTCTCCGTGATTTCCATAGACGTTTCCCCCTCAAGCCTGGTGGTCCTTTGAGGGGGAGGGGTCATTGAGGTAAGGGGACTGTCAGGGCTGGGCTCAGCCCTTCCTTCTCTGAGTCAATATCACAGACACGCTCTCCTGCATTCCTGTTAAAAGACTTGCTTGGCTAACATCCCTTCTGGCTCAAGATCCTGCTTGCTGTTTTACTACGCTCATCTCCGGCTCCCTGATGTTTGGCTTGTCTGACTATCCATTCTGGTTCCTGAACTCTGGCTATGTTTTGACTATGTTTGTTCTATTTACTTTTATTATTAGACAAGTGTGATTTAACTGTACTTCTGTCTCGGTCTGATTTCATGGTTTCTGACAGGTGTCTGAATTTGAAGTTCATTCTAGATGAGTGGAGTAAAATCAAGCAAAAGGCACAGCAGAATGTCAGATTAAGCCCTTTTAAAATATGGATGTCGGTGTCCAGCATAGGGAATCATCTATTTGGTACATTTAGACCTCATTAGATTAGGCAGACACCATTAGAAGATGTTGTGTCCCTTAATGATGTACTCAATAGCCATGTTGATCTTGACTGTATAGGGTATATCTGTCTGTAACTGCAGCCTTTGAACCTGACTTAACCCATGCATCTCTTCCAATGTAATGGAAGTCTGAACAGAGAATATTAATTTGCCCTAAAAAATAATTTGAACAATTGAGAGATCTTATCTGCATTGCAAAAGCTGGAACTGTCCTCTTTTTTTTTTTTCTAAGGGCGAACTCAACTGATAGCAAAAGAGCTATGATTGCATTCAGTCTGGCTTCTTGCCTCAGAGTTAACGTCTGCAAGTTAAAGAAGACCGCAGTTCAAGAGTCAGTATCTAAATCAGATTTGCTCCTACAGTCCTGGCTGAAAGTACAGGAAGAGCTGAAAATAGAAAGAATCCTCACCCATAAAGTCAGCAAGAGCTTTGCTTCAGGAAGATAGGACGCTTCATTTTTTTTTTTTGAGAACATGCCACTCATACATATCTTATGGGCACTTGGTTGCTCCTCTTCCAAACACACATTTAAAGCTTTGGCCTTGGATGGTTGGACCATCAGGACAAGCATTTCTGGTTTCAATCATTTTTATTAAGTTGACAAGATCACAAGAATTCATACAGTATGATTAATCGGCCTGCAGGGCCTCCATTACAATATAAATTAGAGACAACTCTAGCTTGAAGAACAGTATGAATATATAGTCAAAAGAATTCAACACTCAAGATGGGACTTAAATCATAGAGGTTTAGTGAACTCCATCTAGGCATGGAGATGAAGTCATTCCCCTGGCCCTAAACTTCCCTGGATCCTATGTCACAGAAGAGCCTGCTCGGTGAACATTCCAGCCCTCAGGAGCTGGGGAGGATAACGCCATGCCACGCCACCCCATATGGGAGTAAACTGTGGACTTGGCGCTATCCACAGCCCATAGGCTAAAGTCCTACCAGCTTAAGAAGACTGAAGTCACACCGTCAACCTAATCCATGGGAGGACTAACCAAGTATAAGCGTACCTGTCTTGAAGAGCCTATTGTACAAAACTATGTCTTGAATGTTGAAAAAATCTTTCTGCTTCTTACGTTTATTCACATTACTAAAAGCATAGAAAATAGAACTAGCCTACCTCTGGAGGACCTCTGCCAAGAAGAAAAAGAGGGGAGAGAAAAGGAAAGAGGACACCAAGGTGGCTTTGAAAGGAAAGAAAGAGAAAGAGGAGGATGCCGAAGCAAAAAATCTACCATGAAATTTCCTACTGCTGAACTGTGGAACCAGGAAGATATTTTGATATAGTCTTACCAAGGTTCCCAGATTGCCTCAAATTTTTGTGTAGTGTCCAGTAGTTTAGCAACTATTTGTTCCTGCATCATGATCCAGAAGATCTTCCTCTTAGCTGCCACAAAAAATATTGATGGTTTCTTCCATGCCCCTGCAAGCGTAATCTTGGCTCCCAGGAGAATGAGGACAATTAAGGGTGCTTTCAAACAGAGGTGTTGGCGTGTTGGATGTAAAGTGCCGCTATTTTTAGCGGCACTTTACCATCATTTAAGTGGTGCTATTTGGCCACTAGCGGGGCATTTTTAACCCCTGCTAATGGACGAAAAATGGTTAAAACAGCCCGCAAAGCGCAGCTGCAGCGCCGCTTTGCCGGTGGTTCGGCGGCGCTGCCCCATTGATTTCAATGGGCAGGGACACTTTAGGAGTGGTGTATACACTGCTCCTACAGCGCTGCAAAGATGCTGCTTGCAGGACTTTTTTTTACCATCCTGCAAAGTGCACCGCCCCAGTGTGAAAGCACTCTGGCTTTCACACTGGAGAGACAGGAGAGGCTCTTACAGGCACTATGCAGTTGCTATTTTTAGCGCTGTAGCGCCTGTAAAGCACCTCAGTGTGAAAGCAGTCTTAGGCTTGTATATTTGGAAACTTTTTCCACTCTACATCCCAGTAGGGCTATTGTGGGCTCCTGAGGCACTGATACCCAGGTGACTTTACGTATTAGGTGGAAGATTTTATTCTAGTACGATCTGATGTGGGGATAAGAAATGAAACATGGAGCCCACCAGACTTCACCCTCTGTAACATAAGGGGGAGGCGCCTGGGTAAATAGCGGCCGGTCTGGACAGAACAAAATACCATCTTGTTAAGATTTTCACATTTGCTTCTATCAGAGAGACATTCATGATACCTTTGTATGATCATTCAAACGCTTAGAAACAACGGTTCTGGTCCCACGAGATTGACACGCCTGTATCCCAGGCTCAGACATAAGATGGTTTGTCTTCTCTGTTTCCCAGTAAGGAGTAGATAATTGAGATGCCTCCCCTCTGATCCATGATATTAGAGCACCACTGTTCGTAAAGTGTTGATTTGGGGAGTTCAGGTTTGTCTAACCAAATGGAATGGAGGTAATGTCTGATTTGAGAAAGTAAAAATTTTTCTGAAGGTAGCATTTTAATTTTGCTCATGCAATAACCCAGGGAGATAGGACCCATTGAGTTAAAGAAATGGCCTATTCGAAAAAGACCTTTATGTACAAAAAAAGGGGGGGAAGATTTGTGACTTTGAATGAGGCACCTCAATTAAAAAGGTACCTCCATCCAGATATTCAATATAAAAGAGGGGGGAAGTTTAGGATTTTAAATGAGGCACAAAAATTAACCGGATGTAGAAAATTAATTTAATGGATAATCATAAGCATGACAAGGTATAGCCAAAATACATATTGCAGTACAGGTTATGGTTGCATAAACTCTGGTAATACATAAAAAATAAAGGAATCACAGATGGATATGTGATATCATAGCCACTATTACGCCATGTACAAAATTGTATAAGACGCATTTTACAAGGAATTATTGTCCTCACAGATAAAGTCATTAGGGTGTGCATCTTTGTAAGCTCTACTAGTTTCGGGGAATAAATACCACCTCATCAGGAGCTGACAGTTCTGTAGAAAAAATGATATAGAGTGTTGAACATATATTAGCCCCAATAGAAAAAATAATAAAGAGGAACGGAGCAAAGAAGAAAAAATATAGCCATTGGGGGGGGATTGATCATCCCCCTACTCACTTGAGAACTCAACATGTCGAAGCGGAATGTTAAAAGGCCAGAAAGCATCACAGATGTCTCTGCCAGGAGCTGAGGTGGAGAGGACCCCACAGGACAGAGTGCAACCACAACTCCCCACCAGAACAAGGAAGCTCATGTTGCCGTGGTTGATATTGTCTTATAGTGACTCCAAAGTGTCTGTGAAGAATATATATAACTGAAATAAGTACATGATCAAATATCCTTTTGATTGTGAATAGAAAGTGAATAGTACCAACCACTTGGAAACAGATGTGCATGGGGAATAATGGGTGTGTAGTAGCCATAGAGTAGGCAGCATAGCTGAGTGCCAGGGAATTAGAAAGATTGAAGGAAATCCAAGCGCATAAAGCCTCCCAGAAAAAACTGGGAGAGAATTAGTGATGTAGTGACAGATAGATAGTGGCAACACAGAGTGTGCAAAGTGTACCTGTGTAGTTCCAATGAAAAGTTTGAAAGGCTACGACAACCCACAGACAGCAACCATGGACAGCTGAGACAAACAGTGCAGGAAGCTGATCCGCAGGGAGGTCCACCCACCGGCGTCACGCTGGCATGACACAAATAGACGAGCACTTCTGCCCGAGTGGCAGCCACCACCCGTGATGGCGTGGGAAGGCAGCCAAAAGATGGATAACAAGCCAACAATGCGGCGCAGAGGGAGAGCATCACACAGTCGGCCTGATACGTGGCACCGATGTACAATGGGACCGGTCTGCCCCAGCCCCGCGTGTTAGATGACAATGGAAAGTCCAAGGACCAATGAAGCAGCTGCCACAAAAAAGATTGATGGTTTCTTTCATGCCCCTGCAAGAGTAATCTTGGCTCCCAGGAGAATGAAGATTAATGCCGCGTACACACAATTGGAATTCTTGGATGGTTTTTCCGATGGGATTCCGCTCAAGCTTATCTTGCATACACACGGTCACACCAAATTCCAACCTCCAAAAACGTGGTGACGTACAACATGTACGACGGGACTAGAAAAGGGAAGTTCAATATCAAGTGCGCCACCCTTTGGGCTGCTTCTGCTAATCTTGTGTTTATCTCGTGTTAGTAGAAGTTTGGTGAGAGATGATTCGCGCTTTTCAGACCCGTGCTTTTCCAATCATTGCTGCTCTTCAGTTTGTACTTGTGGGTTTGTATCTGTTCTTCAGTACGTGTAGTCAGTTTGTACTTATTTGTCAGTGTGTGCTATTTATACTACCGTATTTGATTCCCAGTGCGTTCTTGTCAGCTCGTTTCTGATTTTCAGCCCATTCAGGCCTTGCTGTTTTTCAGTGCTTTCTGTTTAGTTCGTTCTGACCAGTCAACTGTTTTGAAGCCATGTTGCAGGTACGTCCTTGTCATAGAGTTCGTGCTGTGCGGGGGCTTGCTGCTGGGGTTCTTACTGTGACCCAAGCCCAGTCCATGAACAGGGTGGGGAGGAGTTCATGGACCAAGAATTGGTGGCTCCAGCGTGACCAGTTCTCTCACATGCCTTTGTTGCGGGTGATTAAAGAGAATAACCCTGATGATTTCAGGAATTATCTCCCGAAGATGGACCCCATTTTTCGACGTTTGTTGGCTTTGCTGTCCCCTTATATTAGCAGGCAGGATACCTGCATGCGGCAAGCCATCACTCCCAAACAAAGGCTAGTCGCCACATTGCAGTACTTGGCAACTGGGAGAAGTCTGCAGAACCTCAAGTTCTCGACAGGCATTTCCCCCCAGGCTCTGGGGATCATTATTCCAGAGACCTGTTCTGCCATCATTCAGGTCCTGCAGAAGGACTATATTAGGGTAATCGAATAGATAGAATGGGGTAATGGCGCTCCCTATGATTGGTTATAATGAGCGTAAGTGAGTGTAAGAATAAAAAACTAAGATAGTAAAAGAGGGCCAATGTGCTGGCTCCACAGCGGGGGTGCCCCACCTAATTGCAGGTTTATGCGTATAACCAGGTGTACTATTACATGAGTAATCTCCTCACAATAAGTGATTATTGTACTGGTGATAGTAATAGTGTGGGTAAACCAAAATTATGCACTCATCATGTGTAGAATTATACCATAAGTAGTATCCATATAAGTACCGAAGAGTGACTTACACATGTATAAACCCATCAGCATACGTGCAAAAAATAGTGATAAATCAATAATAAACCTCAGTGGCTATAACTCAACCAGTGATAGCATCATAGATAATAAAGATAGCGGTATGCCCATAAAACACCATATAATTGGCCAATTGGGTAAATGACATACAGCTACCAAGTTATGAAGTCCATAAGCATAATCGGTGAACAAAATTATTATAAAAAATTATTATTTTAAAGTGTTTATATAACAGTCCATAATTGATACATAAAGATGTCTTCAACACGGTGAAAAAGGAGTTTTCAAAAATGTGACTTGAGTGCTCTCAGTATCCTTGGTGACTTAGTGCTCCCCCTCAAGGGTCCCCACTCACCAGATCCAGTCACCCCAAAGGGGCAATGCGCATATAGATATGGCCTCTCTGATCTCCTTATCAGCCTAATCGATAGGGTTCCCAGGGTGATCCTCAGCTTTCATAAGAGAGTGGAACTTGGTCATTCATATGGAAAAGAAGGAATAGTGGACTCCCATAGTGTAGTAAATAAAATTAAAATTTATTGCATAAAAAATCTAAAAAACTACTACAGTCCAGCAGCAACTGGCTATAGTAATCCAGCAACAAAGTACCAAACAGATAATACTCCAAGTTAGGAATAGATAGCACAATGCTACCCCAAAAAAAAATGTAACAAACCGGCAGCCTGTGGCGCAAGGTGGAAGTAAAATCGGGTGTTTGCACTCCACCTACGCTCCACCGGCCTGAATTCCAGAAATGACGTAGCGTGCGTGGCATCACGTGGCATTCATAACTTGGTAGCTGTATGTCATTTACCCAATTGGCCAATTATATGGTGTTTTATGGGCATACCGCTATCTTTATTATCTATGATGCTATCACTGGTTGAGTTATAGCCACTGAGGTTTATTATTGATTTATCACTATTTTTTGCACGTATGCTGATGGGTTTATACATGTGTAAGTCACTCTTCGGTACTTATATGGATACTACTTATGGTATAATTCTACACATGATGAGTGCATCATTTTGGTTTACCCACACTATTACTATCACCAGTACAATAATCACTTATTGTGAGGAGATTACACATGTAATAGTACACCTGGTTATACACATAAACCTGCAATTAGGTGGGGCACCCCCGCTGTGGAGCCAGCACATTGGCCCTCTTTTACTATCTTAGTTTTTTATTCTTACACTCACTTACGCTCATTATAACCAATCATAGAGAGCACCATTACCCCATTCTATCTATTCGTTTACCTCTGAAGTAACCCTAGGGGAGCTTCTTTAGGGGGGGCAGCATACCTACATATTGTCTTAAGCGCAATCATCACACCATATACAACTATATTAGGGTAAGTTTTCTCCTTTAACATCACATTCTATGTATTTAATGTTTGCTAATGTGTTCTATTTTTTACATCATTCCCTAATTACCACGATTGTAATATGCTGTGAATGTCCCCTTTGTGCTCATGCATGCTGACAGTTTTTAAACTTCCTTTTTTGTCCTTCATGCATATTTGCCTTCAATAACCTCCCCAGCATGCTATCCTGGGCCCATATGCACCTAGCCTAGTCACTTAACAATGTATTTTGTCAGCTCCATGGTAGTGCTTTACCCTAAACACCCCCTAACATGTGTACAAATGTTATGTGTGTCCTTAAATGCAGGCAGAGTGCCAGAGGCTTTTTTTGGGGTCCCAAACTCATTTGGAATCCTCCCTTCCCCCAACCGCTAAGTCAACCGAGACCAATCCTCTGCTGACTTTGCCAAACCCATACACACTATACCCACCTCTTTTGTGGTCATATTTATGAATTAATTCCCCAAAGCATGTAGTGCAAGGGCCTGCCTGAATACTTTCAAATGGTACTGTTTAAAGTTTTGTTCTTCTATTCTCTTGCTAGTTAATTGCAGAATGTAAAAATGTGCTTCAATTTGTACAGTGGGTATTCATATTTTTGTATTATGACACTTCTTACCTGTCCAGTGGGCTGCCAATAGTGTAATTAAGGAGGGGCTGGCCAAAGTAACACACATTATTTATGCATTCAGCTCTCAATGAAGTTGAGAGGGTTACCTGTCCAAAACATCCCCCCCCTAAAATTTTTACAATGGGCCACCAGAGGGGGGGGGGGAATCTGATAAGTGGACCTTAAGATTTTTGCATTTAAATACTCCTTCAAAAAATGTTATACTGGTGTTGGCCAAGAATGTTTGTGTCTAATATGCTTGCAATGTTTATGTGCGAAATGACTAATTTGTATGTTTTTGTTTGACTCCACAGTTTCCTTCAACGTCACAGGAATGGCAGACTGTGGCATCAGACTTGGCCGATCGTTGGGAATTTCCAACTGTGGAGGGGCAATTGATGGGAAACACATCCACATTGTACCACCACCCTATTTGAGGTCATACTATTATAACTATAAGGGATTTCATAGTATCATGTTGATGGCATTGGTGTCAGCGACATATGAGTTTCTGTATGTGGACGTGGTGAGGAATGGCCGGATGTCAGATGGTGGAGTCTTTGCCCGGACCGAGTTCTATGGACATCTCCAGAGTGGTGGCTTGGGATTGCCACCTGCGGAAGAGAACATTGAGGGACTGCCATTTGTGTTAATCGAAGATGAGGCATTCGGTCTGGGTGATCACGTGATGAGGCCATTCCCCCAGAGGACCCTCACCCCGGAGAAGAGGGTTTTTAATTATCGGCTGGCCAGAGCCAGAAGAGTCGTGAAGAATGCATTTGGGAAAATGGCCAGACGGTTCCGCCTATTTTTAACTGCCATAAATATGACGGAGTACAAACTCAACTACATTGTGTTAGCTTGATGCATACTGCACAACTTTAAAAAAAATAATAATCCTAGTTATGTTGCCTCAGTTGGACCTGAGGTTGGACTTCATGAAACACTGACAGCCCTGGAAGCGGGCCGTCCTGGCTTGCCCCCCCAAAGCACCTGTGAAGTCGCAGATGAGGCATTCGGTCTGGGTGATCACGTGATGAGGCCATTCCCCCAGAGGACCCTCACCCCAGAGAAGAGGGTTTTTAATTACCGGCTGGCCAGAGCCAGAAGAGTCGTGGAGAATGTGTTTGGGATAATGGCCAGCCGGTTCCGCCTATTTTTAACTGCCATAAATATGGCGGAGTACAAACCAAACCACATTGTGTTAGCTTGCTGCATACTGCACAACTTTTTAAAAAATAATATTCCTAGTTATGTTGCCTCAGTTGGACCTGATATATATACAGATATGTGCAAGCGCTCAGGACAAGATTAGGAAATGTACTATTACACAGATAAATGTAACTTCAATTGATAAGCCAAAACAAATAAGGACAAGGCGACTGCAGGGTGATATAATCAATAGTCCATAGCAACAGCATAGCTGCAACTGCAGAATAGTATAATTACTGGTCCATGGCAGTAAACTTGTACCAAAGGGAAAAGAACAGGGTAAAAACTGGGCTAAAATGTCTCTAAAAACAGCTAGAATGTCTCTGATATATGACCAGCGCTGAGGGCAGGCTTTCCAAGTGAGCGAAGTCAGCTCTCAAGTAACATGACAGAAAAAAAGGAGAGAAAAGCGCCTCTAAGTGCAGGTATTTATTATAACAACAAAAGGTAATCCACACTTACAGCAGAGTAAAGAGAAAACCGGCTACAAACGGGGTACAGATCCAGTGACAGTCCCAGCGTCCATGGCGTGGATACAGCAGTGATGGCCGGAGAGATGGCTTCGATCCACAGGAGGAAGCAGACAGACCGCTGCACTGGATGGAAGTCCCATAAACCAAGACGAGGGCGTGTGACGTCACCAGCGTGAAGAGAACCACAACGCGTTTCTGAGCATGCACGAAGTTCCCACTGGGCATGCGCGCTCCTTTATCAAGTGTAGGGCAGATGGAAAAGAACACTACCTTATATAGCTCCGCAAGAAGGAAAAAACACTAACAGCTAATGGAGGAAACACAATTAACTGGGCAGTATTAAAGGGACGTATTGAAAAACAGAAATAGAAATTAAAAACAAAGACCGCTAACAGGGAAGGGGTGGGGGTGGGGGGGGGCGGGAGCGGACCTAATGGTAAATATTAAGAAAAGAAAAATGTATGAAATAATAATAATAGAAAAATATGTGTATATATAAATAAAAATGGTGAAAGAGAGAGGGGGAAAAAATGCCAAAAATACACAGATCCATACTGGGATGGGAACAAGGAAATCATGGCTTGAATCATGGGAATCAGCCATGAATCCCTTGTTCCCATCCCAGAATGGATTTGTGTATATGTATTTTTGACATTTTTGATATATTCTTTTATTTATACATCTCTATAGAATTATCTGTATTTTTTTAGTATATATGTATGATGTATGTTGTTTAGCGCATACACATATATTTTTTACGTTTACTTTTATTTTTATTTAGCTATTATCCACATAATTATTATTAAGAGCTCCCATTACCTTTAGTTATCTATCAGCTTAGCTGCAATGTACCCTTAGTTTCCTGTTTTAAAATATTTTTAATAGCTAATAATGTTTTAAAATATTTATAATAGCTAATAATGTTTTATCCCCATTCACCCACCATCAATCTTCAGATAGCGGTCGCTGTCACGTGACATATTACCATTCTTGGTTCATTTCTGGTTTCCCTTCAGTAATATAATTATTTTTGTTCCCCTTTAGCAATATAATTGTTATCATATATACATGTGTTTTTTTCATGATATATGTATATATAATTTTTTATTGGAATTATACTCCCCACAACACTGTCTTATTATTTTTTTCCCCCTCTCTCTTTCACCGTTTTTATTTATATATACACATATTTTTCTATTATTATTCTTTCATACATTTTTCTTTTCTTAATATTTACCATTAGGTCCACTCCCGTCCCCCCCCCCTCTTCCCTGTTAGTGGTCCTTGTTTTTAATCTTATTTCTGTTTTTCAATACGTCCCTTTAATACAGTTAATTGTGTTTCCTCCATTAGCTGTTAGTGTTTTTTTCCTTCTTGCGGAGCTATATAAGGTAGTGTTCTTTTCCATCTGCCCTACACTTGATAAAGGAGTGCGCATGCCCAGTGGGAACTTCGCGCATGCTCAGAAACGCGTTGTGGTTCTCTTCACGCCGGTGACGTCACATGCCCTCGTCTTGGTTTACGGGACTTCCATCCAGCGCAGCGGTCTGTCTGCTTCCTCCTGTGGATCGAAGCCATCTCTCCGGCCATCACTGCCGTATCCACGCCATGGACGCTGGGACTGTCACTGGAACTGTACCCCGTTTGTAGCCGTTTTTCTCCTTACTCTGCTGTAAGTGTGGATTACCTTTTGTTGTTATAATAAATTCCTGCACTCAGAGGCGCTTTTCTCTACTTTTTTTCTTTCAGTTGGACCTGAGGTCGGACTTCATGAAACACTGACAGCCCTGGAAGCGGATAAAATCTTTATTTTCATTTACTACTTGTGTTTCTTTTTTCTGTCTCCTAGGTTCTCCTAGTGAACTTGTAGTGCCAAGTGGTTTTACCATTATTAAATAACACCCATTGTCACTGTAAACACCAACTTAATACAAAAACTGGTATTGAGCATTGAAAGAAGAAGCCACGCATTGTTGAGTATAAAACCTTTTACTCCGTGAACATGCACATGCGCGTTTTTAAACTTTTTTTTTTTAAATATGGGTTTCTTAAAGTTTTACCTTGATTTTTTTTTTAGGGTACATAAACAGGCATGTTTCAAAACATAACATACACAACTCAGGAACTTACAAAGTTCAACATTGAAAAACTGAAGGCAATATCAGACATTATAGTGTCCAAAATGTGTTAATATTGCCTACATCAGATGGGGTGATGTCACTCCTATAAAAGCCAAATTTTGAAGATGCACACAAATTGGGAGTTAAACTGGGAATTTTCCTCCTGGTCCCATACCTAATGTCAACATGTGCTATCTCCCATCATGGGGGATCAATGGACGTGTTTTGGGGGTGCAACCACTTCCTCTCAGCTACTTGAGTTGTGAGGAAGGGGTTGCAGCCACAAAATGCATACATTGATATCCCCTGATGGCAGATAGCACATGTTGACACACTGTGTGCATCTTCAAAATTTAGCTTTTAAAATGCATAAAAATTTGTTAAAAAAAAAAAAAAAAAAAAAAAGCTGTCATTTTTTGAGTATTTATATTCTTCCTAGGTACATCAATCATGTTCTTCAGTTTGACTTCAATCTCATGTGTTTTTTACTTTATAAAGTCTAAATCCTGACTGCAATACATGATGTCCTGGATAAGCCTTTGGGCACTGTCAGCGGTGAAACGAGGAGCTTGTTCTTCAACAACATGCACATCAACTAAAAGAAAAAATACACACCATGTATTATAAATATGCTGGCATACATATATTACCTGAATCTGTGGTGTCAGACACTCACCTGTTGTGGTGACAATTTTAACCACCTCTCCTTCCTCCACATCCTCAGCTTGTGGTGTTTCCTGGCCCCCTTCTTCAGGAGGTGGGGGGGGGGGTTTCTGGAGTCCTCAGACGTCCTGAGTCTTTTCTCCCCTATGAGAATGAAACAAAAGGTATACTTAGCACACAGATATTTGGGGCCAGAAATATAAATATGAAACATTGCTTGGAAGTGGGGTACAATTGTCTATTTTAGCAGAGTTCCAAGATGTATAGTTCCAAGTTGAAGATATGATTTATTCCCTTAACCAAGCTGTAATACTTCCCTTTTTTGGACAAGTTTCACACATGGAGACACCCCAAGTATCCACTGGAGCACCTGTGTGGGACACCCTAAAAAGTTTGTTCTTGTGTCTCACACTAGTGCTCCTGAGTCCAGATGTGTAAACAGCTGCTGAGTGTCCTCTCATTACATTACACTGAATCAAGTTTGCAATTTCTTCTAGTTTCAAACACATCTAGACAACAATGTCCTAAACTTCTTTTAATACAAATTATCATGACCAAATGTTGTTAACCCTATATCTGGCAAAAACATTGTATTTAGTTGGCAAACGAACAATGTTTACCATGGCCAATTACTGTGCCCATGAACATGAAAGTCGCCATTTTAAAATGTCCAATAGTAAAGAAAAGCAAATGGAGCAGTATGCAAGTAATGATAATAATCGTAACACACGACAACTACTTACTTTTTAGAAGCACTTTCTTGATCCTTCTATACTGATCCTGCTCCCTCAGTTTCAGGTCTGACCAGCGTTTCCTCAGTTGCTCCTTGGATCGTCGTACCGCAAAATTCCTGTGCAGACTCTTCACAACTTTAGTCATGAATTTGGCTTTTCTCTGATTAGGGTTTAGGTACAGTCTATACTTCCCATCATAGTTGGCCCTCTTCAATATGTCGACCATCTCCACCATCTCTACAAAGGCCATATTTGAGGCCTTAAATCTCCTCCTCCTGGATCAGGACATTTCTTTCCTCCTTGTTACTGCTGTTTTCATGCACCTGCTGTGTCTCCGCTATGTCGTCTCCCACTCCGCACCGAAACAGAAGGGGCAGGGAATATTCTAGAAAGAACGTCAGGGGCAGGCGACGCATGTGGAGTTTCACGCATGCGCAGTGCATATAAAGCTAACACGCGTGTGCCGTACGTACGTTCTGTGTGCGGAAGAAGGAGGAATGGAAGCGACGAACGTAATAACGAAGGTAACATTTTAACTTGGGACATGAGTGGCCTATACTGATTCTAGATTGAGGCCTATATTGGGATAAGATTAGGAGAGTTTAGCCTGATATTGGTGTTTTTGTATTTTGTTTCGTCTTGGAGCAAAAATGAAACAATTTAAAGACCTGGAATTCATGGGCCAGTTCATTGATCAATACAGGGATATGCGCAATTTGTGGGAGGTGAAAAACCCCTTATATAGAAATAAACCAGCTAGGAAGGTATTGCTGGAGAAACTGCTGGAATTTATGAAGACGCAGGTCCTCAACGCAGACATCGACTTTGTGGAGAGGAAAATTGTTAGCTTGAGAAGCACGTATAGGAAGGAGCTTCAGAAGGTCCATAAGTCCATTAGGTCACGAGTAGGGATGAGCTTCAAGTTCGAGTCGAACTCATGTTCGACTCGAACATCGGCTGTTCGCCAGTTCGCCGAACAGCGAACAATTTGGGGTGTTTTGCGGCAAATTCGAAAGCCACGGAACACCCATTAAAAGTCTATGGGAGAAATCAAAAGTGCTAATTTTAAAGGCTTATATGCATGGTATTGTCATAAAAAGTGTTTGGGGACCTGGGTCCTGCCCCAGGGGACATGGATCAATACAAAAAAAAGTTTTAAAAACGGCCGTTTTTTCGGGAGCATTTTTTAAAAAAAGGCGTGGGGTCCCCCAAAAATCCATACCAGACCCTTATCTGAGCACGCAATCTGGCAGGCCGCAGGAAAAGAGGGGGGACGAGAGAGCGCCCCCCCTCCTGAACCGTACCAGGCCACATGCCCTCAACATTGGGAGGGTGCTTTGGGGTAGCCCCCCAAAACACCTTGTCCCCATGTTGATGGGGACAAGAGCCTCATCCCCACAATCCTTGCCCGGTGGTTGTGGGGGTCTGCGGGTAGGAGGCTTATTGGAATCTGGAAGCCCCCTTTAACAAGGGGACCCCAGATCCCGGCCCTTCCCCCCGTGTGAAATGGTAAGGGGGTACAAAAGTACCCCTACCATTTCACAAAAAAAGTGTCAAAAATGTTAAAAATGACAAGAGACAGTTTTTGACAATTCCTTTATTTAAATGCTTCTTCTTTCTTCTATCTTCCTTCGGTTTCTTCCTCCATCTTCTTCTTCTTCTGGTTCTCCTGGTTCTTCTTCTCTTCTGACGGTTCTTAAATAACGGGGGGCGGGACCACTCACGGGGACTTCCCTGTGGCATTAACCGTGATGTCAGAGGGGGCGGGGTCACCTGTTACGTAACCCCGCCCCCTTCTGATATCACAGGGAATGCCACAGGGAAGTCCCCGTCAAGTCCCCGTGCGTTATTTAAGAACTGCCAGAAGAGGAGAAGCGTCCCCCACAGGAGCCTCCCATCATGCCATCATGTATGCGGAGTGGCTTGAGGAGAAGAAGGGAAGAAGACGCCGCGGAGGAAGATGCCGGACGAGAACACCGGAGGCAGAACCAGAAGAACCAGAAGAAGAAGAAGATGGAGGAAGAAACCAAAGGAAGATAGAAGATAGAAGATAGAAGATAGAAGAAGAAGCATTTAAATAAAGGAATTGTCAAAAACTGTCTCTTGTCATTTTTAAAATTTTTGACACTTTTTTTGTGAAATGGTAGGGGTACTTTTGTACCCCTTACGATTTCACACAGGGGGGAGGGCCGGGATCTGGGGGTCCCCTTGTTAAAGGGGGCTTCCAGATTCCCATAAGTCCCCCACCCGCAGACCCCCACAACCACCAGGCAAGGGTTGTGGGTATGAGGCCCTTGTCCCCATCAACATGGGGACAAGGTGTTTTGGGGGCTACCCCAAAGCACCCACCCAACGTTGAGGGCATGTGGCCTGGTATGGTTCAGGAGGGGGGGTGCTCTCTCACCCCCCCTCTTTTCCTGTGGCCTGCCAGGTTGCGTGCTTGGATAAGGGTCGGGTATAGATTCTTGGGGGGACCCCACGCCATTTTTTTTTAATTTTGGTGCGGGGTTCCCCTTAAAATCCATACCAGACCTGAAGGGTCTGGTATAGATTTTCAGGGGGACCCCATGCCATTTTTTTTTTGTTAATTTTGGCCGGGGTTCCCCTTAATATCCATACCAGACCTGAAGGGCCTGGTATGGAATTTAGGGGGACCCCACACGTCATTTTTTTTTTTACATTTTGGTTCGGGGTTCCCCTGTGGGGAATTCCCATCTAGAAATGAAGAAAGAGCTGTGCTAAACCAAATAAAATAATAAATGCAATGAAGTGACCAAAGCAGCTGACACACAAACAAACCAAGTCCACTAAGTATACAAAAAACTAAAGTGCAGCGCTAGGAGTATCCAGCATTTACTAGACACATATGTGAAAAACAAATAAAATAATTATTGAACATATACATATGCCACCATCAAATGTGCAAAGCCAAGCAAAAGCCCTGCTTTAATTGGAGTGTCCAAATAAAAACCAAGACAGCAAATGGTGAAAGTCCATAACATGTGAGGCAAAGAAAGGTGTCTTCTCCAAACAGAGGGTAACAGTAGACGCTGGGAGGCATGTGTGCACTCAAATGGGAAGGCGACAGCAGATACCACAGCACATAGATCTCCAATGAGTATAAATGGATACCCTTACCGGATCCGTAGAACGCACATACCATATAGAAGTGCATCAAATAGGCATAAGGGGATGATCTCCCGTGATATCCAGCCGGATGGTATCCCACAGGCCACGGTCACCGAAAAGAAGTGATGATCACAGGTGGAAGTCGAACAGTTCCTGCATACGTCCTCCAATTCCGGACCAGGAGAATCCAAAGACAGCAGTTCAAAATAGGGCCATGGAAAAAGAAAAAAGGAAGCTCCACATGGTGTAGGTCAAAAAAATGGGATTTATTGGATAAAAACCATATAAATAAAAGTGATCACAAAAAGATTAAAAATGTCAATGTGGGAAGATGAAAATGCTAGCCCTACGCGTTTCAACTGAATAGTCTTCAACAGGGGCATAAACCAGCCTCCCCACATTGCTCTTACTTATAGACTGTACAAAAACTTGTAAATGAATGGCTCCGCCCCCAAAATGGCGGAACCGGAAGTGAAACAAACATGATGAAATATAAAACATCTATAATACTGAGGGTACAGCATTAGTATAACAGAACTGTGTACAGTTCAAAAGGTTGCAAGAAAAACGAGGCTATACACATGTAAATACAGATAGAGATTAAGCTGATGGGGACAGCTTGTGTTCCAAGCCTCTCTTTGGGGCAGGAAGACACAAGTGTATGCAGCCAGTGTTCCAAGCCTCTCTTTGGGGCCGGCAAAACAGGATGACACATCATCACCAAGCCTCATTTTGGAGCAGGCAGGAAAAAGCAAGTGTATCCTGCTTGCATTCCAAGCCTCTATTTAGAGCCACGAAAGGATGACAAATCATCATCTATCACTGGCCAGCAATCTTAACCCCTCACACAGGGGGCCCGCACTTCAAGCCCCATGCATGAAGGGAGGACAGCACAGCCAGGACAAGTCATCATCACCGCCCGTCATTCGTTTAAAAAAAAAGCAACAAGTGACCAGACTCCTCCCCCATCAAGGGCACAGCATGAAGCACTAGGAGTATATTGGGACTGGCTAACACACCACGTCCCAATATAAGTGTCACAGCCAGAACATTTAAAAGAAATAACATAATAAAAATGGTAAACAATAACTGGAAATAAATCAGTGTACCATAAAATGTCTAATCACAAATAGCCCACACAGTGCAACGTCTTTCTATAAAAGTAGGGACATGACAAAACCGTGATCTGGGTGAGAAAAATATATCCCCGGCTCACAGGTCAGGTACAACATCGCTCCCCCAGAAAACCGGTATGTATGAGCCTCCACAATTAAAAATAAAAATTCCCTGTGAACTAATTAAGCAGGAGAGAACTGGTAAAGATGTGTCGCAGCCCCCATATCCAAAGCCAGTGTAGGACATCATGGGTGGCAAACACATCCCCCCCACCAGCAAATAAATTAAACCACATGCAGATCATATAGGCCCAAGGTCGAAGGTATAACCTAAGATGGGGGATAACTATGCCACGAAACCCCTACAGGACTGGCGGAGTAATACCTGCCCAAGCCCCCAACAGAGGTACAAGGCAACGCCACACAGCCATCCTGAAGGAAAAGGCATGAAAACAGACGGGGAAAAGTGAGGCAAACTGCAAAGAGTGCATTAATATTCACTGCAAGACTAATAGGTGAGTTCCCCATTGAAGGCTACCCCCCAAGGAGGATACCAAAAGTGGTGCCCCCCTCAAATACTCAATATAACAAAGATAAAAAATAATAAATCATATAACAATTTGTTGAGGTACCACCACCCTCATAGGAAACTGTACCTAAATGCTGTGAATAACAGAAAACCGAAGAGGTGTGTCTCGGCTCGAGCATAACAAGAGAGGTGTACATCATGCACGGCTGATGAAACAATTTATATCCCACTCTACATTTATGCCATACGGCGAGTAACACCTCAACTCGTATATCCAATACGTCTCGAGCCGAGACACACCCCTAAGGCGGGACTCACCCCTCCAATGCGGGACAAACTTGTCAATAATCAAGAAAGAGGTCCCTGTCTCTATCATGACATTCCAAGTAATGGCGAGGAACGCTGTGTTTGGTACAGCCATTTTTGATTTTTGCAATGTGTTTGTTCACTCTAATGGAGAACGCTCTAGTTGTGTGTCCGACATATTGTCTCTTGCATGGGCAAGTGATGAGATAGACAACATGTCGGGTAGCGCACGTGGTGAAATGCTTCATACTGTAATCCCTAGAAGTGACCGTAGACTGGAATGTTACAGTTTTACGTCTCCCGCTCACCATTGTGTAAACACACATTGCACTTTCTGCAAGGGAAATATCCCTTGCAGTCCTGAAAAAAAGAGACTGGACAGGGGGGATCAATAGTATTGGGTGCAATTTCCCCCCGGACGGAGCGTGCGCCATGAAAAATGACACCCGCCCGGTCAGGCAGGACAGGACAGGGCCCAACACCCGGTCATTTTCTAAAACCCTCCAATGCCTGTCAAGTATCTTCTTAATTTCTTTATACTGTACAGAGAATGATGTAAAGAAAGACCATTGAAATTGGTTTTCTTCCTGTACTCTCGGCCAAAAGTGAATCCCTCTCCCCCATTCGAACCTCATTAATGGTGGCATCAAGGACCAAGGGTTTGTACCCCCTCTCAACAAATCTCTCCCTAAGGGTCAGGGATTGGGACTGAAAGTCTTCAATGCTACTACAGTTTTGAAGCATACGGAGAAACTGCCCCTTGGGAACAGATCTGAACCATTGATGGTGATGGCAGCTGTCTACCAGGATGTACCCGTTGCGATCCATAGGTTTAAAGAACATCTTGAGAACCAGCTGTTGACTGACTACTGAAATCTCTAAATCGAGAAAGTGGATAGTCTCAGAACTGGCCTCAAAACTGAGGGAAATATTTCTGCTGTTGTTGTTCAATTAACCCATATACTCCTCTAGAGATCTAAGGTCACCTTTCCATAGGAGGAGGATGTCGTCTATATACCTAGCCCACAGAACCAACTGGGGTGGTCTGTGGGCATAGACGACATCCTCCTCCCATAGGACCATGGAGAGGTTGGCCAAGCTGGGGGCGTACTTAGCCCCCATGGCAACCCCCTTCATTTGGGAGTAGAATGTTCCGCAGAACCAAAAGTAATTATGTTCTGTGGTGAACTTAAGTAATTTCACAACATAATTACGATGTAAAAGGGGTAAATCTGAATCTCTGGAAAGGAACAAGTCATCCGCCGCCAAACCCAGATCTAGTGGGATTGACGTGTAGAGTGCAGATACATCAGCAGTTGCAAGGAGGAGACCATCCTGATATTCAACCCTCTCTATTAAATTGATCGCAGCTCTGGTATTCTTCAAATAGGAAGGCATTTTTTGACCAGCGGTTGAAGGTAAAAATCTATATACCTTCCGATTCTCGAGGTGACAGAGTTTATCCCGCTCACAATCGGGCGACCGGGGGATTAGTAGAATTTTTATGTATTTTCGGAAGGAAATAGATAACAGGTATTCGAGGGGCATGGGAATTCCCATGCCGTTTTTTGTCAATCAACTTTTATGTGCATTGTCGGACCGGCAATTCATTAATAGCCGCAAGTAGTTTTAAATGACTTTGCATTGATCCATGTCCCCTGGGGCAGGACCCAGGTCCCCAAACACTTTTTATGACAATAACTTGCATATAAGCCTTTAAAATTAGCACTTTTGATTATTCATGTTCGTGTCCCATAGACTTTAACAGTGTTCGCGTGCTCAAACGAATTTTTTACCTGTTCGCAAGTTCTGGTGCGAACCTAACAGGGGGGTGTTTGGCTCATCCCTAGTCAGGAGCAGCAGCAGAAGATGTGTATGTACCCAGTCTGTGGTACTACAACAAGATGCGGTTTCTGGAAGACCAGATGGAAGCCAGGGAATCACTTTCGACTCTTCCAGCCCCCCTTCCATCCACCCTTCCCTCAACCAAAGCTGAAGCTTCCGAGGACCAACCTGGGCCTTCTATCCAGGAAGAAATTTATTTATTTATTTCTGTTATTTTTAAACATTTTTTTTTGTAGAATTAGTGTTGTTAACTAGATGTTATTATTGCTAACAAATGAATGGTTAACCAAAAAGTGTTTTACATATCAATAGACAGTAGAGGCCAAAAATGATTGGGACAAGAATGAAAAATGTTGGGCTCAGAATTATAGTCTTTTCTATTTATTAACATTCAATTTGCAACAGTCATGAGATGAAAATTGTGTGTTATTAAAAAGAAAAACTGAAATATCACATGGTCCTAAGTATTCAGACCCTTTGCTGTGACACTCAGGTGCTGTCCATTTCTTCTGATCATCCTTGAAATGGTTCTACACCTTTATATGAGTCCAGCTGTGTTTGATTATACTGATTGGACTTGATTAGGAAAGCCACACACCTGTCTATATAAGACCTTACAGCTCACAGTGCACGTCAGAGCAAATGAGAATCATGAGGTCAAAGGAACTGCCTGAAGAGCTCAGAGACAGAATTGTGGCAAGGCACAGATCTGGCCAAGGTTACAAATACATTTCTGTTGCACTTAAGGTTCCTAAGAGCACAGTGACCTCCATAATCCTTAAATGGAAGACGTTTGGGACGACCAGAACCCTTCCTAGAGCTGGCCGTCCGGCCAAACTGAGCTATCGGGGGAGAAGAGCCTTGGTGAGAGAGATAAAGAGGAACCCAAATATCACTGTGGCTGAGCTCCAGAGATGCAGTTGGGAGATGGGAGAAAGTTGTAGAAAGTCAACCATCACTGCAGCCCTCCACCAGTTGGGTTTTTTTGGCAGAGTGGCCCAACGTAAGCCTCTCCTCAGTGCAAGACACATGAAAGCCCGCATGGAGTTTGCTAAAAAACACCTGAAGGACTCCAAGATGGTGAGAAATAAGATTCTCTGGTCTGATAAAACCAAGATAGAACTTTTTGGCCTTAGTTCTAAGTGGTATGTGTGGAGAAAACCAGGCACTGCTCATCACCTGTCCAATACAGTCACAACAGTGAAGCATGGTGGTGGCACCATCATGCTGTGGGGATGTCTTTCAGTTGCAGGGACAGGACGAATGGTTGCAATCGAGGGAAAGATGAATGCGGCCAAGGACAACGATATGCTGGATGAAAACCTTCTCCAGAATGCTCAGGACCTCAGACTGGGCCGAAGGTTTACCTTCCAATAAGACAATGACCCTAAGCACACAACTAAAATAACGAAGGAGTGGCTTCACAACAACTCCGTGACTGTTCTTGAATGGCCCAGCCAGAGCCCTGACTTAAATCCAATTGAGCATCTCTGGAGAGACCTAAAAATGGCTGCCCACCAACGTTTGCCATCCAACCTGACAGAGCTCGAGAGGATCTGCAAGGAGGAATGGCAGAGGATCCCCAAATCCAGGAGTGAAAAACTTGTTGCATCTTTCCCAAAAAGACTCATGGCTGTATTAGATCAAAAGGGTGCTTCTACTAAATACTGAGCAAAGGGTCTGAATACTTAGGACCATGTGATATTTCAGTTTTTCTTTATTAATAAATTTGCAAAAATGTCAACAATTCTGTGTTTTTCTGTCAATATGGGGTGCTGTGTGTACATTAATGAGGAAAAAAATGAACTTAAATGATTTTAGCAAATGGCTGCAATATAACAAAGAGTGAAATACAATGTTATTGAGGGCAAGGAATTGCTTGTAAAGCTGGGCCTGCTGGAACCAGAACCTCCCAACCGTCTCCCTTCAACCCCAAGACCCTCCCCAATTTGGTCTACCCTGTCCTCCAGATGCAATCCAAAAGATCAAAGAAGATGGCGTCAATCTTTTCAAGATCAAGCTTCCTGTTTGAAGAAAAACACAAGTATTTTCATATAAAAAAATCTCCATTAATTAGACAATGTCTAATTAACAAGGGACACCAAGCAACCTCCTTGAGGTTTACAAATACAAGATAATAATGTTGTTGTGGAAATGTGACATACAAATTTAAAAAAATATATGGAGATCAATATAAAATAATTTAAAATAAAAAAAACAACAGGAGATCTTAATTAAAAAAATTAAACAAAAATTACTATAAAAAAAAACATTATTATGGAGATCTGGCTTTAAAAACAAAAAAGATTATTCATGAGATCACGAGAAATAATAAAGAAATCAGTTTGTGAGAACTCTGTGTGAATATGAGCAGCAAAACAACTTCATTCTTCTAGCATTATAAAGAAGAAGAGAATGTGCTGCATTAAACTATTTAAAACATTTCAGCATGACGAATGTGCCATCTCCATTACAAACGGTAGTTTTATCATACCGAGTGCTTCCATCTCATACTTTATTCTGAGCATGCGCGATTTTTTGGCGCGTCTGAATTGCATACAGACGATCGCATTTTCGGATAGGAACTTTTCCCGACGAAAAATTGAGATGGTTTGTCTTCTCTGTTTGCCAGTAAGGAGTAAATAATTGAGATGCATCCCATCTGATCCATGATATTAGAGTACCACTGTTCGTAAAGTGTTGATTTGGGGGGTTCAGGTTTGTCTAACCAAATGAAATGAAGGTAATGTCTGATTAAAGAAAGTGATACATTTTCTGAAGGTAGCATTTTAATTTTGCTCATGCAATAACCCAGGGAGATAGGACCCACTGAGTTAAAGAAATGGCCTATTTGAAAAAGACCTTTATCTAGCCACCAACAGAAAGCTTGTATGCTCATGCCTGGCTGAAATGACGGGTTATGAAACAAGTGTGAAAGTGGTCTTGTGCAGCAGATTAGGGAGGTTTGCTTATGAGGCACATAAGGCAAAGAAATGGGATAGCTTGAGGACAAGCATTTCAGGCCATGTTTGAATCATCAGTCACCATCCAAGTCCCAGATTATACAAAAAAGAATCCCTTGCTCCAGCAACAAGAGACAAGTTCATCCGAACCAATGACAAAACTTACTGTCTCAGGGGATGGTAATTCAAATCCCAGTAGATAAGGTTTTAAGAAGGGTACTATTGCTGCACAGAAGGTCAACTATTTCCACACCTGTTTCTTTTCAGAAGTACCTCAATTTCTTTGTGGGTCAGGACATTATGCAGCTTACATGCCTGCTTTTTGGCTTCTTAACTCACTCCTTCTCAAGACAGAGATCCTTTTCAAGAACACAGGACCTCTCAGAACTCTGCAGGAATTTGGCTGGCTAGTGAATCAAGAAAAGGGTTGTCTGACCCCTACACAAGTCCTTGTGTATTTGGGATCCCAATTCTTCATGGTTCAGAATACATTATTTCTGCTGTTAGAGCATACCTGTCAGTAGATTTTATAGTATGCCTTGCATTCTTTGCCCCTTATGTTTAAAGTCGTCTGCCCTTTTTCATAGTGTCAACACTTCATTCAATAAACATAACAGTTAAAAAACAGTTAAAATGTGTTTCCCAAGCAATGTGTGTCACAATAAAAACAAGTGTAATACATGAATCAAATCTCTACTTTCCGGTCTCTAGAACAGGGGTCTCAAACTGGTGGCCCTCCAGCTGTTGCAAAACTACAAGTCCCATCATGCCTCTGCTTTGTAATTGTAATCTGCCTCATGCTTGTAATTGTCAGCATTGCAATGCCTCATGGGACTTGTAGTTTTGCAGCAGCTGGAGGACCGCCAGTTTGAGACCCCTGCTCTAGAACTACTGGACCTTTAATGGTATTCCCCGAAAAGTACACGGAAAAACTACAGTGTCCCAAATTCCATACGTTGAAATCAGTGGTGGCTGGTGCTGGAGGATCTTGGGGGAGCATGGGTGGGCTCCTCCAGGTCCGCACTCACGCTACGGGCAGAGCTCTCCAGTGGTCAAGGCTCCCCTGGTGCCTGGTGCCGTGGCTTCTGTGTTGACCCAGCCTTCTTTCCGGGTTACATTACATCAAAGCCGCAAGCAGTTTTAAATGACTTTTATTCCTTTAAAAAGGTACGATATTTAAAAGAATTTTCACTTTAAGCATCATTAAAATCCCCTGGGGCAGGACCCAGGTCACAAACCCTTTTTAGGACAATACCATGCAAATTAGCCTTTAAAATTAGCACGTTTGATTTTGAACGTTCGAGTCCCATAGACTTCAATGGGGTTCTAAAGTTTGCGCAAATTTTCTAGTGCAAACTGAACCGGGGGGTGTGCGGCTCATCCCTAGTGCTGACATGGAGCTTGTCAGGAAAGGAAAATTGCAGTAAGTATTTGATATGCAATTTTCCATTTTCCTGACAGCTCCATGTCAGCCACCACCGGGAAATAACTAGATACAAGGATGGAATGCTGCTAAATTAGTGCAGATATATCACATGCGGCTTCCCATGATGTTGAAATGCTCCCCGTAGAGTGAGATATAATTCTCTCTGGGGGTGCCAACCCCTTATCCTTGTATGCCATGGCGATTGTCTATACGAGCCAGGCGGTGATGATCCTGCTGGAGGCCTTATATCCCTTGTGTATTCCATTGGGAATTGCGAACAGTCCAAGATTCTGATGCTAGAGGTTACTTCAAGGTACACTTTTAATGTTCTGCCCACATCCAGTGGATAATTCTGCTCACATCCAGAGGATACCATAGGAGTTTTGGCCAATCTGGTATCACTACCAGTACTGTGAAGTCTTCCCATCTCAATCTGTTCAGAAAGAGCAGTATTAACGGCACGGGGGAAAAGCGTAAGCTGTCTGAAAGTCCCACTTCCCAGTCAGAATGTCCACCAGGGCTGCCCATTGATGAATCAAATTTGTGCAGAAACATGGGAGCTTCGCGTTGACCGGAGATGCAAAGAGGTCTATTTCTGGGAGAAAAGACCCAGGGTACCAATTCCCTAAATATTTGTGTCAGAAGGGACCATTCATTGTTGTCCACTGTAGTCCTGCACATGTAGTCCGCCTGGAGATTGGCATGTCTGGGTATATATACTGCCAAGAGGCAAAGCAGGTTCTCTCGGGCCCAATTCATTATGGGTTCAGGAGGGACAGACTCTGCGTGCCTCCCTGCTTCTTGATATAGGCTACAGCCATTACGTTGTCCATCTTTAGGGGGACCGAGCCCCCACAGATTACCTGGGCAAAGGCCAAGAGAGCTTGATATGCTGCCCTCAGCTCCAACCTGTTGGCCACAGTTTCCTTTAGTGTATGAGACTATCTGCCTTTGGGCCCATGGGCTCCCCATCTTGACTTGCTGGCATCTGAGGTGATCACTATCCAAGATGTTGGGAGGAGGGAGTAACACTGCAGCAGATTCCGCTTTTCTTCCCACCAGGCCAGACTGTCTCATGGACTGTGTTAGGGATATGTTCTGATACAGATTCTGGGAGTTTCATTGCCGGAGGAACCCATACTGGAATGGACAAGCGTGCCACTGGGCCCATTTCACCATGGGCGTTACTGACGTCATTATGCCCAACTGCTGGAGGCAGGTCCTGGCGGGGAGACAGTTGGCCTACCTTGCGGATTTTGCCCGTTCTAAGATAGGGGGAATTCTTCCCTTCTGGTAGGGACACCATGTTTTTTGTATCCAGCTCTGCACCCAGGTAGACCAGCAGCTGGGACATATCTAACTGGCTATTCTCCCAGTTTATGAGCCACCTGACCTGTTGAAGGGTTGTGATGACTATGACACGGTGAAACAACAACTTCTGACACGGTGAAACAACAACTTGTCCCTGTCTTGGTCCAGCACCAGGATGTCGTCCAAGTAGTGATGAATGCGAATCTCGCATCTCTTCAGCTGTACCACTACTGCCAGCAGGACCTTGGAAAAGACCCTGGGTGAGGTTGTCAACCCAAAGGGCAGGCAGACAAATTGGTAGTGAAGAGGGCCGATTGTAAACCTCAGAAATCGCTGGAAGCTTGGGGCGACAGGCACGTGGAAATATGCATCCTTCAAGTCCATCGAGATGAACCAGTCTCCGGGTTGTATCACCTTCAGGATGGTTTGTAATTATTCCATTTTGAAGTGTTCCTTCTTCACGTGGTTGTTCAGTCACCTGAGGTTGATCATTGGCCTCCAGTCTCCCAACTTTTTATGTACCAAAAAATGCGGCGAATAAACTCCTGAGAAGTGATCCCTCCGGGGCACTGGATTTATTGCCCACGTACTGAAACAGAATCTCCTTTTTCAGGGAGCATGAGGGGAGAGCGGTCGGTACAAAGTTTGTGTTCGGTTTCTCAAGAAACTCAGATAAATGCCCCATTTTTTATGGTGGAGAGCACCCAACGGTCCCGGACATTCTCCGTCCTTACTTGCCAGAAACTGCACCGCCTGGCTCCCACCGGGCAAGCATTCCAAGGCCTGCATAACTCCCTTCCTGGTTTATTTTCAGAAACCACAAAATCAGACCGAGACAGAAGTACAGTTAAATCACACTTGTTTAATAATAAAAGTAAAAAGAACAAACGTAGTCAAACCATAGCCAAAGTTCAGTAACCGGAACGGATAGACAGCCAAGCCAGTCGTTAAACAGGGACGCAGGAGATTCTTGTGATGTGACCAAGGTGAAGGCAGAGCTCCTCTGGACTGGACGGCTTAAGTAGGCAGGACTGACGAGCAGGATATTATCAACAGCTGAGTAACTGTGGAGAGATAGGAGCTGGCAATTAGCCAACAGCTGAGCAGCCAGCTCAGAGAAGGAAGGGCTGAGCCCAGCCCTCACACCTATAGGATCTTGCTTCTCTTCCTCTTGTTCTGGCAGGCTGGCAAAGGCCAGATTCTTCTGGCGGAGTAACCGTCTATCCTGGGGGATGAAGCTGGACTTTCCCCCTGTTGCCCTGGCAATTGCTGTATTGAGCTTGTCCCCAAATAGGGACCCTCCCTCGAAGGGGATCCTCCACCAGCCTTGTTTGGAGGATGGGTCTGCCACCCAAGGTCTGAGCCACAAGGCGCGTCTTGCTGTGACTGCACCAAGCATCATGCGTGCCATGGATTTGATTATGTTAATGGCAGCTCCCGTCATGAACGCTGCTGTCAGCCTCAGGTTGTTGAACAAGGACATTATCTCGGTTTTCTCCTGATCGCTGGCAATAGCTGATTTTGAATTGTCTATCCAGACCTCAATGGCTCTGGAGATTGCTGCCAGGGCTATCGATTGCTTGCATGCCCCTCCTGCGACTGTGTAGACTTTTTTCAGGTCACAGTCTACCCTCCTATCGAGGATGTCCTTGAAAGAGACTGAATCGTCTAGCGGCAACGTACCATGCGTGGCTAGTTGCATCAGGGCTACGTTAACTACAGGTGGGTCTTCCAGATGTTTAACATCCTCCTTTTTAAAGGGGTACAACTTGGCTAGGCAGCTATGAAAAAAAGTGTTTTCTCTGGCTGCCTCCACTCATCTTCTATTATGCTTTTAATTTCATCCATGAAGGGGAAGGTAAGACCCTCTCTCTTCCTGTTGTTGAAATAGCATCGCTCTTTCTTGAGCGGCTCCTCGATTACATCTTCCCATTGTCAGGCCTCCCTGACATCCTTAACCACTTCAATACCAGGCACTTACCACCCTTTCTGCCAATTTTCAGCTTTCAGCGCTGTCGCTGTTTAAATGACAATTGCGTGGTCATGCTACACTGTACTCAAACTAAATTTTTATCATTTTGTTCCCACAAATAGAGCTTTCTTTTGGTGGTATTCGGTCACCTCTGCGGTTTTTATTTGTTGCTAAACAAATAAAAAAAATTTGGAAAAAAGAAAAGTTTCTCTTTTGTTTCTGTTATAAAATTTTGTAAATAAGTAAGTTTTCTCCTTCACTGATGGGCACTGATAAGGTGGCACTGACAGGCACTGATACGGTGGCACCGATGAGGTGGCACCAATGAGGTGGCACTGATGGATACCGATGATGGGAACTGATAGGCGGCCCTGATGGGCACTGATAGGCAGCACTGATGGGTGGCACTGATATGCAGCACTGATGGGCATTGATAGGAGGCACTAATGGACACTCAAGGCATTGCTGATGGGCACTGATTGCCATCTGCCTGGTCACTGATTGCCATCTCCCTGGTGGTTCAGGGTGGCATACCTTTTTGGGAACCTTTGTGGGCATACCTGGTGGTCTGGCAGCATCCCTGGTGGCCCTGGGCAGGCATCCGTGGGGAGCTGCACTGATAAACAATCAGCACAGACCCCCCCATCAGGAGAGCTGCCGATCAGCTCTCCTCTACTCGCATCTGTTAGATGCGACTGAAGAAAAGCTGATCAACAGCTCTTCCTGTTTACATCGTGATCAGCCATGGAGATAGCGGATCACGTGGTAAAGAGCCTCCATCAGAGGCTCTTTACCGAGATCGGTGTAGCGGTGTGTCAGACTGACACGCCACAACGACGATCGTCGAGATGCACGCCCCTACAGGCGTGCGCCGGCAGTTATCTTGCTGGACGTCATATGATGCCCAGTCAGGATTAGGCATGAGCTTTATGTTCGAATCGAACACATGTTCGACTAGAACATTGCTTGTTCGGTCATTCGCCGAATTCTGAACAATATGGGCTGTTAGCGCCAAATTCGAGTGGTGCATCACGGCCCATAATTTACTGCAGCATCGTAGTGCATTGCTGGTTGATGATTGGCCAAGCATGCACCATGACCCGCATGCTTGGCCAATCACAGCACCGTCTGTACAGAGAGCCGTAATTGGCCAAAGCCAGGGTGGATTTGGCCATTTATGGCTCAGGGAGTTTAGTACACACCCCAGACTATATAAGGCCGCCGGCACGGCGGCCCTGTGTAGTGTGTTCCGGCATTGAGAGAGAGATAGATAGATAGAGAGACAGTGTAATTTGATTTAAGTTAGATAGAGTAGACAGGCGAGTCAGTTAGCTGCACTTGCAGTGTATTGTGTATATATATATATATATATATATATATATATATATATACATCCTAGGTGTTGTATATATAAATATATATACACTGTATTCAGTTTAGCTAGATCCGTTCCTGTTATTCTCTTCCTACTACTGACAGGCAGGCAGGTGTTTTTACAGTATTAACAGCTTCCTGAAGAAAATTGCTGGTGTTCTTCTGATCCTATTAGTCCTTTTAGCTACAGTATTTACAGTTAGTGTAGTGTGTCCTCTGCACAGTGTGCACCTAAAGCTACCTGAAGAAAATTAGTGTTCTTCTGATCCTATTAGTATAGTACCACAGGCAGCTGTAGTATTTACAAGTTAGTGTAGTGCGTCCTCTGCACGGTGTGCACCTAAAGCTACCTGAAGAAAATTAGGGGTGTTCTTCTGATCCTATTAGTATAGTACCACAGGCAGCTGTAGTATTTACAAGTTAGTGTAGTGCGTCCTCTGCACAGTGTGCACCTAAAGCTACCTGAAGAAAATTAGTGGTGATCTTCTGATCCTATTAGTACAGTACCGCAGGCAGCTGCAGTATTTACATGTTAGTTTAGTGCGTCCTCTGCACAGTGTGCACCTAAAGCTACCTAAACAAAATTTGTGGTGTTCTTCTTATCCTATTAGTAGAGCACCGCAGGCAGCTGCAGTATTTACAAGTTAGTGTAGTGCGTCCTCTGCACGGTGTGCACCTAAAGCTACCTGAAGAAAATTAGTGGTGTTCTTCTGATCCTATTAGTACAGTACCACAGGCAGCTGTAGTATTTACAAGTTAGTGTAGTGCGTCCTCTGCACAGTGTGCACCTAAAGCTACCTGAAGAAAATTAGTGTTCTTCTGATCCTATTAGTATAGTACCACAGGCAGCTGCAGTATTTACAAGTTAGTGTAGTGCGTCCTCTGCACGGTGTGCACCTAAAGCTACCTGAAGAAAATTAGTGGTGTTCTTCTGATCCTATTAGTACAGTACCACAGGCAGCTGCAGTATTTACAAGTTAGTTTAGTGCGTCCTCTGCACAGTGTGCACCTAAAGCTACCTGAAGAAAATTAGTGGTGTTCTTCTGATCCTATTAGTACAGTACCACAGGCAGCTGCAGTATTTACAAGTTAGTGTAGTGCGTCCTCTGCACAGTGTGCACCTAAAGCTACCTGAAGACAATTGCTGTTGTTCTGCTCCTATAAATACCACAAGCAGGCAGCTACAATATTTACAGTTAGTGCACTGTGTCCTCTGCACAGTGTGCACCTAAAGCTACCTGAAGAAAATTAGTGGTGTTCTTCTGATTCTATTAATACCACAGGCAGGCAGCTACAGTATTTACAGTTAGTGTAGTACGTCCTCTGCACAGTGTGCATCTAAAGCTACCTGGAGATAATTGCTGTTGTTCTGCTCCTATTAATACCACAGGCAGGCAGCTACAGTATTTACAGTTAGTGTACTGTGTCCTCTGCACAGTGTGCACCTAAAGCTACCTGAAGAAAATTAGTGGTGTTCTTCTGAACCTATTAATACCACAGGCAGGCAGCTACAGCATTTACAGTTAGTGTAGTGCATCCTCTGCACAGTGTGCACCTAAAGCTACCTGGAGACAATTGCTGTTGTTCTGCTCCTATTAATACCACAGGCAGGCAGCTACAGTATTTACAGTTAGTGTACTGTGTCCTCTGCACAGTGTGCACCTAAAGCTACCTGAAGAAAATTAGTGGTGTTCTTCTGATCCTATTAGTACAGTACCACAGGCAGCTACAGTATTTACAAGTTAGTGTAGTGCGTCCCCTGCGCAGTGTGCACCTAAAGCTACCTGAAGAAAATTAGTGGTGTTCTTCTGATTCTATTAATACCACAGGCAGGCAGCTACAGTATTTACAAGTTAGTGTAGTGCGTCCCCTGTGCAGTGTGCACCTAAAGCTACCTGGAGATAATTGCTGTTGTTCTGCTCCTATTAATACCACAGGCAGGCAGCTACAGTATTTACAGTTAGTGTACTGTGTCCTCTGCACAGTGTGCACCTAAAGCTACCTGAAGAAAATTAGTGGTGTTCATCTGAACCTATTAATACCACAGGCAGGCAGCTACAGCATTTACAGTTAGTGTAGTACTTCCTCTGCACAGTGTGCACCTAAAGCTACATGGAGACAATTGCTGTTGTTGTTCTGCTCCTATTAATACCACAGGCAGGCAGCTACAGTATTTACAGTTAGTGTACTGTGTCCTCTGCACAGTGTGCACCTAAAGCTACCTGAAGAAAATTAGTGGTGTTCTTCTGATCCTATTAGTACAGTACCGCAGGCAGCTGCAGTATTTACAAGTTAGTGTAGTGCGTCCCCTGCACAGTGTGCAACTAAAGCTACCTGAAGAGAATTAGTGGTGTTCTTCTGATCCTATTAATACCACAGGCAGGCAGCTACATTATTTACAGTTAGTGTAGTGCGTCCTCTGCACGGTGTGCACCTAAAGCTACCTGAAGAAAATTAGTGGTGTTCTTCTGATCCTATTAGTACAGTACCACAGGCAGCTGCAGTATTTACAAGTTAGTTTAGTGCGTCCTCTGCACAGTGTGCACCTAAAGCTACCTGAAGAAAATTAGTGGTGTTCTTCTGATCCTATTAGTACAGTACCACAGGCAGCTGCAGTATTTACAAGTTAGTGTAGTGCGTCCTCTGCACAGTGTGCACCTAAAGCTACCTGAAGACAATTGCTGTTGTTCTGCTCCTATAAATACCACAAGCAGGCAGCTACAATATTTACAGTTAGTGCACTGTGTCCTCTGCACAGTGTGCACCTAAAGCTACCTGAAGAAAATTAGTGGTGTTCTTCTGATTCTATTAATACCACAGGCAGGCAGCTACAGTATTTACAGTTAGTGTAGTACGTCCTCTGCACAGTGTGCATCTAAAGCTACCTGGAGATAATTGCTGTTGTTCTGCTCCTATTAATACCACAGGCAGGCAGCTACAGTATTTACAGTTAGTGTACTGTGTCCTCTGCACAGTGTGCACCTAAAGCTACCTGAAGAAAATTAGTGGTGTTCTTCTGAACCTATTAATACCACAGGCAGGCAGCTACAGCATTTACAGTTAGTGTAGTGCATCCTCTGCACAGTGTGCACCTAAAGCTACCTGGAGACAATTGCTGTTGTTCTGCTCCTATTAATACCACAGGCAGGCAGCTACAGTATTTACAGTTAGTGTACTGTGTCCTCTGCACAGTGTGCACCTAAAGCTACCTGAAGAAAATTAGTGGTGTTCTTCTGATCCTATTAGTACAGTACCACAGGCAGCTACAGTATTTACAAGTTAGTGTAGTGCGTCCCCTGCGCAGTGTGCACCTAAAGCTACCTGAAGAAAATTAGTGGTGTTCTTCTGATTCTATTAATACCACAGGCAGGCAGCTACAGTATTTACAAGTTAGTGTAGTGCGTCCCCTGTGCAGTGTGCACCTAAAGCTACCTGGAGATAATTGCTGTTGTTCTGCTCCTATTAATACCACAGGCAGGCAGCTACAGTATTTACAGTTAGTGTACTGTGTCCTCTGCACAGTGTGCACCTAAAGCTACCTGAAGAAAATTAGTGGTGTTCATCTGAACCTATTAATACCACAGGCAGGCAGCTACAGCATTTACAGTTAGTGTAGTACTTCCTCTGCACAGTGTGCACCTAAAGCTACATGGAGACAATTGCTGTTGTTGTTCTGCTCCTATTAATACCACAGGCAGGCAGCTACAGTATTTACAGTTAGTGTACTGTGTCCTCTGCACAGTGTGCACCTAAAGCTACCTGAAGAAAATTAGTGGTGTTCTTCTGATCCTATTAGTACAGTACCGCAGGCAGCTGCAGTATTTACAAGTTAGTGTAGTGCGTCCCCTGCACAGTGTGCAACTAAAGCTACCTGAAGAGAATTAGTGGTGTTCTTCTGATCCTATTAATACCACAGGCAGGCAGCTACATTATTTACAGTTAGTGTAGTGCGTCCTCTGCACGGTGTGCACCTAAAGCTACCTGAAGAAAATTAGTGGTGTTCTTCTGATCCTATTAGTACAGTACCACAGGCAGCTGCAGTATTTACAAGTTAGTTTAGTGCGTCCTCTGCACAGTGTGCACCTAAAGCTACCTGAAGAAAATTAGTGGTGTTCTTCTGATCCTATTAGTACAGTACCACAGGCAGCTGCAGTATTTACAAGTTAGTGTAGTGCGTCCTCTGCACAGTGTGCACCTAAAGCTACCTGAAGACAATTGCTGTTGTTCTGCTCCTATAAATACCACAAGCAGGCAGCTACAATATTTACAGTTAGTGCACTGTGTCCTCTGCACAGTGTGCACCTAAAGCTACCTGAAGAAAATTAGTGGTGTTCTTCTGATTCTATTAATACCACAGGCAGGCAGCTACAGTATTTACAGTTAGTGTAGTACGTCCTCTGCACAGTGTGCATCTAAAGCTACCTGGAGATAATTGCTGTTGTTCTGCTCCTATTAATACCACAGGCAGGCAGCTACAGTATTTACAGTTAGTGTACTGTGTCCTCTGCACAGTGTGCACCTAAAGCTACCTGAAGAAAATTAGTGGTGTTCTTCTGAACCTATTAATACCACAGGCAGGCAGCTACAGCATTTACAGTTAGTGTAGTGCATCCTCTGCACAGTGTGCACCTAAAGCTACCTGGAGACAATTGCTGTTGTTCTGCTCCTATTAATACCACAGGCAGGCAGCTACAGTATTTACAGTTAGTGTACTGTGTCCTCTGCACAGTGTGCACCTAAAGCTACCTGAAGAAAATTAGTGGTGTTCTTCTGATCCTATTAGTACAGTACCACAGGCAGCTACAGTATTTACAAGTTAGTGTAGTGCGTCCCCTGCGCAGTGTGCACCTAAAGCTACCTGAAGAAAATTAGTGGTGTTCTTCTGATTCTATTAATACCACAGGCAGGCAGCTACAGTATTTACAAGTTAGTGTAGTGCGTCCCCTGTGCAGTGTGCACCTAAAGCTACCTGGAGATAATTGCTGTTGTTCTGCTCCTATTAATACCACAGGCAGGCAGCTACAGTATTTACAGTTAGTGTACTGTGTCCTCTGCACAGTGTGCACCTAAAGCTACCTGAAGAAAATTAGTGGTGTTCATCTGAACCTATTAATACCACAGGCAGGCAGCTACAGCATTTACAGTTAGTGTAGTACTTCCTCTGCACAGTGTGCACCTAAAGCTACATGGAGACAATTGCTGTTGTTGTTCTGCTCCTATTAATACCACAGGCAGGCAGCTACAGTATTTACAGTTAGTGTACTGTGTCCTCTGCACAGTGTGCACCTAAAGCTACCTGAAGAAAATTAGTGGTGTTCTTCTGATCCTATTAGTACAGTACCGCAGGCAGCTGCAGTATTTACAAGTTAGTGTAGTGCGTCCCCTGCACAGTGTGCAACTAAAGCTACCTGAAGAGAATTAGTGGTGTTCTTCTGATCCTATTAATACCACAGGCAGGCAGCTACATTATTTACAGTTAGTGTAGTGCGTCCTCTGCACAGTGTGCACCTAAAGCTACCTAGAGACAATTGCTGTTGTTCTCATACTAATAATACTACAGGCAGGCAGTTGATTCTGCTAGCCGCAGTATCAGTATATATATATACATCCCAGCTTTGTGCAGCTACATCTCACTGCAGGCCATTAGTATGTCTGGAAGGCCAACAAGGAGAGGCAGACATTCACAAGCCAATAAAAGAGGGCAAGCAGGCTCTGTGTCTGGAGGCAGCTGGCCGTGTTGAGCCGCAACATGCGGAAGACTTGGTAGAGTGGATGACCAAGCCGTCCTCATCCTCCTCATCCTCTCTCACCCAGGCTCAGGGTACGTTGTCTGGCAAAGCAGCTGCCAACGCGGTCTCTTCCCTTGGCTCAATGGCATCAGTCACTCCTTCCCTAGCCCCACCATGTCCACCGAACTGTTTGACCACAGTGTTGGGTACATGCTCCAGGAGGATGCCCAGCGTTTTTAAGGCTCCGATGATAGTACCCAGCTAGAGGAAGGCAGTAACGTGAGCCCAGAGTTAGGGGGTGCCCAAGAAGGACAGCAATCTGGCAGTCATATTCCCCTAGCTGCAGCATACTGCCAGCTTTGCTCCAGTGATGAGGAGGGAGGGGATAATGAGGTCACTGACTCCACGTGGGTGCTTGATAGGAGAGAGAAGGAGGAGGAGGCACATCACCAATGAGGCAGGATGCCCTCCAGGGGCCAGCTTAAGGGCAGCATACCGACTGCATCACAACGCAGAGCTCCGCATGTGCAGGGCGCTGCTGTCTCTGTGCGTTATTCCAAAAGTTCTTTGGTGTGGTCCTTTTTTGAGACGAGTGCATCAGATCCCACCGCTGCTATTTGCAGCATATGTCTCAAGCGTATCTCTCATTGCCAAAACATCTCCTGCTTGGGCACCACATGCTTGACCAGACATATGCTGACCTGCCATGCAGTTCATTGGCAAGTGTAACTAAAAGACCCATACCAAAGAACAAAGAGGACCTCTCCTTGCTCCTGAAATTCAACTGCTGCCTTTTCAGTTGGTAGACTCTGCCCCCTTCCGTGAGCTTGTGGAATGTGAGGTTCCTCAGTGACAGGTTCCCAAACGCCACTTTTTCTCACGGAAGGTGATTCCAGCTCTCTACCGACATGTGGAAGGCAATGTCTTGGCCTCGCTGGACATGGCGCTCAGCGGTAAGGTGCATATTACCGCTGACTCATGGTCCAGCAGGCATGGACAGGGACATACCTATCTTTCACCATGCACTGGGTGACTTTTCTGGCAGCTGGGAAGGATGCAGGACAAGGTGCAGTAGTGTTGGAGGTTGTTCTGCCACCACGCCTCCAAAATACTACTAGTGGTGATTCTGCCACACCTCTCTCCTCCTCCCCCTCCTCTTCTTCTTCCTCCATGGCCTCTTCCTGTGCTGATTTGACTTTGGAACCAGCGGTGCTCCGTAGGCGTTCAAGGAGCTACTCAAGCACGCAGGCCAAAAGATGCCATTCGGTGCTTGAGCTGATGTGCTAGGGGGACAGGATCCACACTGGGGCAGAGATTCTGTCAGCTCTGCAGGGGCAGGTTCAGAGGTGGTTGATGCCACGCCAGCTTAAGGCAGGTATGGTGGTTTGCGACAATGGCACTAACCTCCTCTCCGCCCTCAGACAGGGACAACTGATCCATGTGCCCTGTTTGGCTCACATCCTTAACTTGGTGGTGCAGCAGTTCTTGGGCAGGTACCCGGGCTTACAGGATGTCCTGAGGCAGGCCAAGAAAGTCTGTGTGCATTTCTGCAGGTCATATAATGCCAGTGCTCGGCTGGCTGACCTCCAAAAGGAATTTAACCTGCCCATGAACCGCCTAATCTGTGACATGCCCACCAAGTGGAACTCAACGTTACCATGCTGCAGCGGCTGCACATGCAGCAGAGGGCCATCAATGAGTACCTGTGTGACTATGGCACCAAGACAGGGTCAGGAGAGCTTGTTTTTTTTATCCCCACGCCAGTGGGCCATGCATTCAGACAATTTTTTAGTCCGCAGCCCCAGGGTATGATCGGTTCCAGCAACCATCGCCAGTGTCTGTTTTACATGGTGCAGGAATACCTAGGGGCAAGATCTGACTTGGACACCTTTCCCACCAAAAATCCTCTGGGTTACTGGGTCTTAAGGATGGATCACTGGCCAGAGCTTGCACAGTATGCAATTGAGCTACTGGCCTGTCCTGCATCCAGCGTTCTTTCGGAACGCACATTCAGTGCTGCTGGAGGTTTTGTAACCGATCACAGGGTGCGCCTGTCCACCGACTCGGTCGATCGACTGACCTTCATAAAAATTAATCAGTCTTGGATCACCACCAGCTACCAAGCACCTGATGCTGATGTAACCGCATCATTTTTTTTGAAATGTCAGATCCCTTCAAGACTGCCTATGCTGATGCTGAGTGACTATCCTGTTATGCTGAGTGACTATCCTCTTCCTCCTCAATGATCATGCTGATAGCTTGTAAGAATACTTTTAGTTCTGGGTGCCGCCACCAGTGGCTAAGGCCCAATTTTTCAGCTCCCGTTTAACAGGGGCGTGTAATTACAATTTTTGATGCAATACTTTGCAGCAGGGCTTGTTCCTGCGCTCCAACTAGAGTATCTGTGAGGGGTTGCAGTGTTGTGGCACCAGCACCAGTGCCTAAGGCCCAATTTTTCAGCCCCTGTTTAACAGGAGCGTGTAATTACAATTTTTGATGCAATACTTTGCAGCAGGGCTCGTTTCTTCGCTCCAACTAGAGTATCTGTGAGGGGTTGCAGTGTTGTGGCACCAGCACCAGTGCCTAAGGCCCAATTTTTCAGCCCCTTTTTAACAGGGGCGTGTAATTACAATTTTTGATGCAATATTTTATAGGCGGGCTCATTCCTGCGCTCCAACTAGAGTAACGGTGAGGAATTACAGTGTTGTGGCACCAGCACCACCACCACCAAAGGCCCAATTTTTCTGCCCCTGTTCAACAGGTGCATGTAATTACAATTCTTCATCTAATATTTCACAGCAGGGCCCATTCCAGCTCCCATCAAGAGTAACTGTGAGGACTTACAGTGTTGTGGCAACACCACCACCACCAAAGCCCAATTTTTCTGCCCCTGTTCAACAGGTTCATATAATTACAATTCTTGATCTAATATTTCACAGCAGGGCCTGTTTCTGCGCCCACAAGAGTAACTGTGAGGACTTACAGTGTTGTGGCACCAGCATCACCACCACCAAAGGCCCAATTTTTCTGACCCTGTTCAACAGGGGTATGTAATTACAATTCTTCATCTAATATTTCACAGCAGAGCCCGTTCCTGCGCCCACTAAGAGTAACTGTGAGGGCTTACAGTGTTGTGGCAACACCAACACCTAAGGCCGCAATTTCTGCAGAGTATATAGGGCAGGCCCGTACTTTCAAACATCCAACTTACAAACGACTCCTACTTGCAAACGGAAGGAGACAACAGGAAGTGAGATGAAATCTACCCCTAGGAAGGGAAATTCTCTCCTGTAAGAGATAATGTGGGAAAAACATGTCTCCTCTCCCCTGATGCTTTAGCACCAATCCTTGTTTCACTAAAAACCCCAAATTGTCCAAAAACGTTTGTCATTGGGACAGAAAGTGAGGTAAAATCTTCTGAAGAGGTGCACAGACAGCAAAACAAATGTCACAGGGGTGATAACCCTTCCCTAGGTTTTCCAAAAAGCTTAAAAATAGATTTTTTGGCTGGAGCTACACTTTAAAAATGTACCAGTTCAAAATTACAAACAGATTCTACTTAACAACCAACCTACAGTCCCTGTCTTTTTTGCACCGCCTGTATACTGCTGTTCAGAGGGCCTGGGGCCACACGCCTTTCCTTTTTTTAATTTGGGTGCGGGGTTCCCCTTAATAGCCATACAAGACCCAAAGGGCCTGGTAATGGACTGGGGAGGGGGGGGTACCCATGCCGTTTGTCTCACTGATTTTCATCCATATTACTGGGACCGGACATTACATTAAAGCCGTAAGCAGTTTTAAATGACTTTTATTACTTTAAAAACGTCATTTTGTGCAGGGACTGTTCTAAGCACGGGAAACACACGCCACTTTCTATAGGCATACTATAGACACCCCCCAGGTACAATATTTAAAGGAATATTTCACTTTTTTTTTTACTTTTTTCACTTTAACGCCCCGTACACACGGTCAGATTTTCCGATGGAAAATGTCCGATCGGAGCGTGTTGTCGGACATTCCGACCGTGTGTGGGCTCCATCGGACATTTTCCATTGGATTTTCCGACACACAAAGTTTGAGAGCAGGCTAAAAAATTTTCCGACAACAAAATCCGATCGCGTCAATTCTGACCGTGTGTGGCCAGTTCCGACGCACAAAGTGCCACGCATGCTCAGAAGAAATTCCGACACGGAACAGCTCGGTCTGGTAAAATTAGCGTCACGCTGCAATGTAAAAAATGGTTTAATACAGCGCACTCTCTTATTCTTTATAATGTGAGAAGAATGAAGTAGTTTTGCTGCTTATATTCACACAGACTTCTCACAAACTTCTTTCTTTATTATTTATCGGGATTCCCTCAATATATTTTGATTTGTCACATTTGACCAATTTTTTTTTGTTTGTTTTTAATTGTAAAAAATTTTTTTTCAAGGCTGTTTTTTTTTTTACTTTTATTGCTTTTTATTCCAGAATATTTTTGTGTGTGTTTTGTGTGTCAAGTTACCACAACACAATTATTATCTTGTATTATTTAATCTCAATGAGATTGTTTGGTGTTGATGTCTCTTGTTAATTTCACATTGTATTTTGAGATGTACCTGCCTCCTCGCCAACAAACTGTTTTTTTGAAGGAAAACACACATAGGCAAGTAGAATTGAAGCAAAAATTCCTTTAAGGGCTCACAACCAAACAAAAAGGGAGGCAACACTGGGGAAACAGCGAATTTGGCGAAGCCTTTGGCCCCCAGGGCACACATCAATCATTTTACTGCAAAATTGGTGGCCTGAGGAGTCCTTATCTAAGAGAGTGCAGTCTGGTCCAGAAGTCCCAGAGATCCGGAAAGCAGCAGATGACATCTCTGTCCCCAGGCTGTGGTCATACAAGAGACTGCATCTTTTGTCAGACCAGACTGAACCCAGATCATCACTCTTTGGTCTTCCTTCCACACTTCCTTGCACGCTGTGGCTCTGGTGGTGGAGTTGTGGCAGGAAGAGGAGGAGGAGGATGGTCCATCTCAATCACGTCGGTCTTGGGTGTGATTTCACCACTCACCCCCTTAGTTAGGACTTTATAAATAAGTTTCTCACACATGAGGTGTTGGCCCTCCTGCATGCCCTTCAGTTTGGTGGCAGCCATGCTGGCAAAGGCCTCTTCAGGAGTGGGTAAGGCTCTGAGGGACGCAGAAGCCTCCTGAATGAGCCTGAGCGCTGAATCCTGAACGTGACTCCCCTTCCTGGGTCTTTTGTATGGAAGGCGGAGGGGAGGGACCTGCGATTCGGTCAGGCTCCGACTGGTCCCAGGCTTCTCCTGGCTGGCACTTAGCCCCACCTCCTCCTGGCTGCCACTAACCCCCACCTCCTCCTGGCTGCAACATTCCACAGCCTCTTCCTGTGTGCCACATTCCAGAGCCTCGTCCTGGCTGAGGTCTTCCTGTGTATAACAAAGGGACATAGTTTGAGTTTTTGATTCATCAATCACACACAATTTTCATCTCATGATCGTTGCAAATTGAATGTTAACAAATATAACAGACTATCATTCTGAGCCCGGCATTTTTCATTCTTGTCCCAATTTTTTGTGCCCACTACTGTCTATTGATATGTAAAACACTTTATTAAATTAGCAATTAGTGATCAATAATAACATCTAGTAAAGATCATTTATTTATTGACCAGAAATCTGTAGAAGAATTCTATACCTGACTCCATCTGGGCTCCTCCACTTCTTCCTGGCTGGAAGTCCCAGGTTGCACATCGGAAGCCTCAGCTGGGGTGGAAGAGTGGAAGGAAGGGTTGAGAGGGATTCCCTGACTCCAGTGTGGTCTGACAGAAATCGCAGTCTCTCATAGTACCACAGCCTGGGGACATAAATGTCATCTGCTCCAGCTCCTGATCTCTGGGAATCCGTGACCTTCTTGCGCTCCCTAAGATAAGTGCTCCTCAGGCCACCAATTTTGTCTTTTAAATAGGGGATGGTTGCAGTGGGGACCACCGGCTTCACCAACTCCAGCAGTTTCTCCAGTGCTGCCTGCCTCTTTTGTTCATTATTGTAATGTGGATGTCTCACCTGCCACAGACAGGGCAGCTCCCTGTATTTGTCTATGAACAGGGGGAGGGAATTGTGGTTATTGAAGCCATCCATTTTATCTGCAAAACACAACACGAGACAAACCCTAATGTCAGCCAAAACTCTCATAATCTTGTTACAATATAGGCCTCAATCTAGAAGCAGTATAGGCCCAAGTTTAGATCTTACCTTCGTTATCACGATCGGCACCTCCGATACTCCTTCCTCCGCTCACAGATCGTACGTACTACGCACGCGTGTTACGATTTATACACACTGCGCATGTAACTCCGCCCACTCCTGACGTTCTTTCTAGTCTATTCCCCACCCCTTTTCGTTCAGCGCAGTGGGGAAAGAGCACATGGCGGAGACACAGCAGGTGCGTGCTAATTATAGCAACGAGGAGGAGGGGGAGGAAAGCCCAGAGCCGGAAATGTCTGGATCCAGAAGGAGAAGATTTAACGCCTCAAATATGTCCTTTGGGGAGATGTTGGAGATGGTGGACATCCTGAAGAAGGCCGACTATGATGGAAAGTATAGACCTTACCCCAACCCCAATGTCAGAAAGGCCAAGATCATGGCGAAAGTGGTCAAAAGTCTGCATCGAAAGATCAGCTCAGGAAATGGTGGTCGGACCTAAAATTAAGAGAACACGAGCAGTACAGAAAAATCCGGAGAGTGCTGCAAAAAAGTAAGTAGTTGTGCTGTGTTCCTATTCTTTATGTTTATTACATTTGTGCTGCTCCGTGTGCTTTTCTTAACTGCTATCCAGTTTAAAATGTCAACTTTCATGTTCATGGGCACATTATTCGTTCGTATCAAACATTTTTCTTTCGGCCTATAAAACACTATTGTTTTGGCCATATGCATTTGACCACATTTTTTAGGGCCCCTGTTTGTATGAAAATAATTTGGTTGTGTAGATGGGTTTGTTACTAGAATGAAATGCAAACTAGATTCTGTGTAAGGAGAGGACACTCAGCAGCAGTTTTCACAGCTGGATTCTGGAGCACTAGTGTGGGACACAAGAACACCCTTTTTATTAGAGGGCCCACACAGGTGCTCCAGTGTATACTATAGGGGTGTCTCCATCTGTGAAGCTTGGACAAAACAGGTAAAGTATTGAAGCTTGACAAAGGACACTAAAAATTCTACATCTTGGAACTCTGCCCAAACAGACAATTGTACCCCACTTTCAAGCAATGTTTCATATTTATAGTTCTGCCATCAAATATCTGTGTGCTAAGTATACCATTTTTTTTTAACATAGGGGAGAAAAGACTCAGAGGACACCCCTCATCCGAGGAGACCAGAGACCCCCCCCACCTCTGGAAGAAGGGGAAATCCCCCAAAGACAAGAAGAGCAGGAGGAGGAAGACGTGGTGGAAATAGTCACCACAACAGGTGAGTGTTTGCGACCACAGGCTCAGGTAAGAGATGGATGCCGGCATATTTATAATACATGTTTTTTTTTTATTTCTATCTTTTTAAGTGATCGTGATGTTGTGGATCCAGGGCATTTCACCTTGGAAAGTGCACAGATCCTGATTGGGGAGATCATGGGGTGTAATAGGGACTTGGAAAACTTCAAGAAAAACATCAATGATGTTATTCAAAAAAATAAGAACATCATTGATGTTTTGGGGAGAGTTTAAAACCCTTCCAAATCCCTTTCTTTTATGGTGTGCTACAATTTTAACATTTTTTGTCTAATTGTAGAAAAGCCAAATTTTGAGAATGCACACAGTGTGTCAACATGTGCTATCTGCCATCATGGGAGATCAATGGACGCGTTTGGGGGGTGCAACCCCTTCCTCAATAATAAAGTAGCTGTGAGGAAGGGGTTGCTCCCCCAAAACACATCCCTTGATCCCCCATGATGGCAGCTAGCACATGTTGACATTCAGGTATTTGTGTGCATCTTCAAAATTTGGCTTTTCCGGTAGTGACTTCACCCCATCTGAACGCAATATCAAACACAGTTCCTAAATACTCATGTCTGATATTGCCTTCAAGTTCTACCAAATGTGAACTTTGTAAGTTCAAAATTTGTGTCTTTCTTGTGGGTTTTAAACATGCCTGTTTTATCTTAAATGGACATTTCTACTTTTTCTAATGTGACCCCAAAAATTGTTATACAACAAACATGTTGGTTTGTTTTAAAAACCTTTTCTAAATTCACATGTGATTGTGCAGGTATTAAAAATATTGTTAATCAAGAATGTGTGGATTATTGTCTCAACGCTCCAACACTTTTGGGATGCTCTAATTGGTGTTTTCAGTGACAATGGGTGTTATTTCCTAAGAGCAAATCCACTTTGCACGCCAAGTGCAGTTTCAACTGCACTTGCAGTGCAAAGTGTCTTTGCCTTTAGTAAATAACACCCAACAGTGCTTTGTATAAGGTTACACAATAATGCCATTTTCAGGACTCACCATATTTCTGTCAGGGTCAGCTAAAACAAACACAAGCAGTAAATGTCACCAAAGATTTGTTTAATGTCTTTTTTTATTTGATAAAGGTTTCACACATTGTCTGGCATATTGATAGCCCCCCTACCCGAAAAGAATTCAAGGTATCTTAGCCGGACATCACGGGCACTCAGGGAGGGCAAGCCAGGACGGCCACTTTCAAGCGCCGTCAGGGTTGGTTCATTTTGAATTCCGGCCTCAGGCCCAACTGAGCTAGCATAGTTGGCAGAATGTTGCCATAAAAAGTTGTGTAGAACACAGCACGCCAGGATAATATGATTCAGTTTATACTCCGCCATATGTATGGGTGTAAGAAATAGGCGGAACCGGCTGGCCATGATTCCAAACGTGTTCTCCATCACTCTTCTGGCTCTGGCCAGCTGGTAATTAAAAACCCTCTGGTCCGGGGTGAGGGTCCTCATCGGGAATGGCCGCATAAGATGGTCCCCCAGCGCAAAGGCTTCATCCGCAATGAAGATGAATGGGAGTCCTTCCACATTGTCTTCTGGAGGTGGCAAGTCCAAGCTGCCATTCTGGAGACGCCTGTAGAACTCCATCTGGGTGATGACTCCACCATCGGACATCCGACCATTCTTCCCCACGTCCACATACAGGAACTCATAAGTAGCTGACACCACTGCCAACATCACAATACTATTGAACCCCTTATAATTATAATAGTACGACCCAGAGTTAGGTGGTGGGATGATGTGGACGTGTTTCCCATCAATTGCCCCTCCGCAGTTAGGAAAGTCCCACCGCTGGGCAAAGTGGGAGGCCACAGTCTGCCATTCCTGTGGCGTGGAAGGAAACTTTTGAGGAAAACAAAAAAAAATAATCTTTTTGCACATAAACATGGAAAGCAGATTAGACACAAACATTCTTGGCCAACATCAAGATAATATTTATTTATGGGATTTTTTAAAGACCAAAGTATAAGTTACACCTATCATATTCCCCCTCCCCCCTCTCATGGGCCATTTCTAACATTATAGGGGGGGAGCTCTTGGACAGGTAACCCTCTCCACTTCATTGAGAGATGAATGCCTAAATAATGGGTATTACTTTGAACAGCCCCTCCTTAGTTACACTATTGGCAGCCCACTGGACAGGTAAGAAGTGTCATAATACAAAGATATAAATACACATTGTACACATTTGAGCACATTAGGACATTCTGCTATTACCTATCAAGATAATAATAGGATAAAAAAACTTTAAACAGTACCATTTGAAAGTATACAGGCAGGCCCTTGCACTACATGCTTTGGGGAAATCATCCATAAATCTGACCACTAAAGAGATGGGTATAGTGTGTATGGGTTTGGCAAAGTCAGCAGATAGATGATTGAGGATAGATAGAGAATTGGTATCAGCTGACTTAGCAGTTGGGGGGAGGGAGGGTTCAAAATGATTTGGGGACCCTCCAAAAAAACCTCTGGCACTCTGCCTGAATTTAAAACACAAATCACATTTTAAAACATTTTAGGGGGTGTTTAGGGTAAAGCACTACTATGGAGCTGATAAAATATATTGTTAAGTGACTACATGAGGTGAATATAGGGCCAGGAGAGCATGCTGGGGAGGTAAGTGATGGCAAATATATATGAAGGACAACAAAAATAATTGCCTAAAAATCCAGCATGCATGAGGACAAAGGGGACATTCACAGCATATTACAATCATGGTAATTTGGGAATGTGGAAAGAAATACTATATATTATCAAACATTAAATACAATAAAATGTGATGTTAAAGGATAAAAATCTTACCTTAATATACTCCTTCTGCAGGACCTGTATGATGGCAGAACAGGTCTCTGGGATAATGATCCCCAGAGCCTTGGGGGAGATGCCTGTTGAGAACTTCAAGTCCTGCAGGCTTCTCCCTGTCGCCAAGTACCGCAGGGTGGCGACTAGCCTCTGCTCCGGAGTGATGGCTTGCCTCATGCAGGTATCCTGCCTGCTGATATAGGGGGTCAGCAAAGCCAACAAACGGTGAAATACGGGGTCCGTCATCTGGAGAAAGTTCCAGAAATCATCAGGATTATTCTCACGGATCTCACGGAGCAAAGGCATATGACAGAACTGGTCACGCTGAAGCCTCCAATTCTTGGTCCATGAACTCCTCCCCACCCTGTTCATGGACTGGACTTGTGTCAAGGTCAGGACCCCAACACCAAGCCCCCGCACAGCACGAACTCTACGAGGAGTACGTATACGCAACATGGCTAGAAAACGGTCGGCTGCTCAGAACGAAGTAACAGAACGCACTGAAGAACAGCAAGGCCTGTGAAGAGCGACCTGAAAAACAGTAATGAACGAACAAGAACACATTGACAAAGTCACGTGTAGCTTGCTTGCACGCACTGAAGAGCAGATACAAACCCAGAAGCACAAACTGAACAGTAGAAAATGATCTGAAAACCACGAGTCTGAAAAAGCGCAAATCGTCTCTCACCAAACTTTTACTAACACGAGATTAGCAAAAGGAGCCCAAAGGGTGCCGCGCTTGGTTCTGAACTAGCCTTTTCTAGTCTTGTTGTACACGGTTTACGTCACCGCGTTCTTGGCGATCAGAAATTCCGACAACTTTGTGAGACCGTGTGTATGCAAAACAAGTTTGGGCCAACATCCGTCGGCAAAAATCCTAGGATTTTGTTGTCGGAATGTCCGATCAATGTCCGACCGTGTGTACGGGGCATTAGCGTCATTAAAATCACTGTTCCTGAAAAAACGGCCATTTTTAAAACTTTTTTTTTGCATTGATACATGTCCCCTGGGGCAGGACCCAGGTCCCCAAACCCTTTTTAGGACAATACTATGTAAATTAGCCTTTAAAATGAGCACTTTTGATTTTGAACATTCGAGTCCCATAGACTTCAATGGGGTTCTAACGTTTGTGCGAATTTTCGGTCCGTTCACAGGTTCTGGTGCGACTCGGCTCATCCCTAGTCAGGATAACAGAACCACTGCCCGGCCATCATTCTGCTATAGGCTGGGTGGGAAGTGGTTAAGGAAGGGCTGTACCAGGTTGAAATCGAACCCTATATAACCTGCGTCCCCTTCCTCTCCAGACGAGTCTTCGGACGCTGATCTGGGTAGCACCTGGGCCTCTTCAGCCCCGGATCTTAGCTGATGCGTAGTCACTTGGGACACAGAAGGGGCTTGCTGATGTGACAGCTGCAGCAGATCAGCAAATTACTTTAGCGTATCTTTAAACACTCCTTTCATAAGGGACACCATCTCCCCCTTCCCTGCTTACTTATCCTTGGTTACCTCCTTAAGGCAGGTTTCGCAAACTGTTTTGCCAGGAAGCGACTCCTTTGGACAAGTCCAGCACATCTGGGGCCCAGGTTGAGGATGGTGGGATGGGCTTCTGGTCCTCACAGGGGAGCTACAGAGTCTAGATCTAGACCGATCATGTCGGTCTCTTGACCTTTCTCTGCGCTGGCTACCCCTGGACATAGAGAGGTACCCTTGCTCTGACTGGCTTCTCTCTGAGTGGGGAGATGAATGGTGTCTTGATGAGCTGACAGGAAAAAAAAATAATAATAATAATAAAAGATGTGTTTTTTTTAACACAAGTGCCAAAAATAGGAACACGACCATTCCACGTAGCGGTGGGTGAGCCTCCTACCTTCTTGGCATATGCTGGTCTTTTGGGGTTGGCATTGTCTCATTTGCAGCAATAGGAGATGCAGACTGTTAAGGAAGCACAGGAAGACAGGTCATCTATGGTTCACACAGCCCACAAGCTCCACAGCAGGCAGCCCTGCCTACCTCACACTCCTGCTTGCAATCCCAGCAGCGCAAGCACACTGTCTCTGGTGAGACAGCATTATACCGGACCTTCACCAGTTTAAATCCTGTAGCAAGTCATCTGGCCCTACCCCCACAAAATCCGATTGGTCACTAACCTCACATCTTCTGCATCCATTCGACTTCCTGGAACTACTGTGGAATGCGCCACCATCTTGCTAGGGCTGGAGGGCTTTATTGTAGCTGTACAGCGGGATCCCTGGGGCTCCATGGGCTGTTGAACATCAGGGAGAGGAGAGACAATGCCACCCCTGCTGCAAACCCTTGGTCCACTTCTTGATGCCCCAAAAACCAGCATGATTGCATGGGTGGGGGTGGGGCCTTAACATGGAGCTGTCAGGAAAGGTATTCATTATAGCATGCAGGGAATAAATAGTCACAAAATCAAATTCACTATAGGTCACATACATAAGTGACTAAATCAGTAGTTATAGTAGATGCAGGGGAATTGCACATGGAAATATTGTTTAGCTCCTAATTTCATAGATTAAATGGTTCTTAAACATGTGGTATATTGTGATGATCTGCTTTAACATTTCTTGAAATATTGTTGTGAAAGCAGAAATATGCTTGAAAGTCTGAGAAGACATAAATTCCCCCTGTTTTTAAAACTCTGTATTGACACAACTGAGCATGTCAAGATGGAAAAATAATCACAATCCTACTCTCATTTCATTTTAGCCATGTGCTATAGTAAATTCCAAAATGTGGGAATTCTTGTTCCCGACCGGGAATTTGTGAGAGCTGGCAAACTATGTACTATTTATATATAAAAAAAGTGTCAACCATTTATTCTCATTGTATAACTGTTACTTCCACAAAAACATACATTTTAATTTTGAGATGAACTCTTTAATTCCTAAAATAAATTGTCCTTGCTGGGTTTTTATGTTGCTTCTTACTCCTTTTTTTTTAAACAATGCTAGTAATGTGTAATGTTTTCATGTTTTTGGAACAGATTATTCTCTCTCTCGTTACATAATTTTTAGAGATATAAATACATAGATAGATATAAATATATATATATATATATATATATATTTATATATATATATATATATATAAATTGTGAACATATTTTAGATATCAATGCATAGACAAGTGTAGCGCTGTGGGTTTAAAAAACTTATATAGATATAAGAATAAAGAAAACGTCTATGTCAAACAGCAAACATTGCAAAATATGACAGCTTAACAAATAAACAAATAAAGTCTCTGATGTTCTTCAGATCATTTAAGGACTGAAAGGGACTGATGTTAGTCCAAAAGTATGTATAGTTCCTTATTCACCACGTGGATAACGCATGCAAAGGTGTGATGGATCCTCCACATAGAGAAAAAGTGAAGGCTTACCAGAAGGATTGAACTCATAAGAACGTACGTTCAATTAGTCAATCAAGCTTATAACCCCAACGGGCAATCAAAAGGAGGAACCTCACTATTGGATGGCAGTAAAACTTCAGAACATATCCAGACTCCTGACGGAACTTTAGAATGGATGGCAAACCTTCCCACGGATCATCTCAGATGGATAGTCAATCCAAAGAGGAAGGAGAAGAGCCAACCACACACTAAAACGTCTATCACTGAAAAATCACTGGGGCGTGTTTCAGTGATAGACGTTTTAGTGTGTGGTTGGCTCTTCTCCTTCCTCTTTGGATTGACTATCCATCTGAGATGATCCGTGGGAAGGTTTGCCATCCATTCTAAAGTTCCGTCAGGAGTCTGGATATGTTCTGAAGTTTTACTGCCATCCAATCGTGAGGTTCCTCCTTTTGATTGCCCGTTGGGGTTATAAGCTTGATTGACTCATTGAACGTACGTTCTTATGAGTTCAATCCTTCTGGTAAGCCTTCACTTTTTCTCTATGTGGAGGGTCCATCACACCTTTGCATGCGTTATCCACGTGGTGAATAAGGAACTATACATACTTTTGGACTAACATCAGTCCCTTTCAGTCCTTAAAAGATCCGAAGAACATCAGAGACTTTATTTGTTTATTTGTTAAGCTGTCATATTTTGCAATGTTTGCTGTTTGACATAGACGTTTACTTTATTCTTATATCTATATAAGTTTTTTAAACCCACAGCGCTACACTTGTCTATGCATTGAAATTTTGACAAAATCCTTATTTGTTGTGTGAGCTGCTTTCCCGTAGGGTAAGCGCAGGGTTATACTTTTTTCTTTTTTGGTCTTAACATATTTTAGATAGATAGATAGATAGATAGATAGATAGATAGATAGATAGATAGATAGATAGATAGATAGATAGATAGATAGAAATTATATATGCATTCTCTGCAGTATATATATTTGTGTATATACTGCCATTTGCATTGTGTATGCTCAGGGACTTTGCCATTTGTGAAATATCTTTTGACACACTGAGCATGCTCAGCCATTTTGCCATATTTGTGGATACACTAAGCATGCTCAGAGACTTAGCTGTTTGACATCTGATAAGTAAATGGTAGATAATGCACTTGTTACTCTCCATCTCACATAACTCTAAACCAATACTCCCACAGCTGTCTTCACAAACCACAGACAATACCATTGCTGATACAAATTTAAAATGAGTAACAATTTTGTGTGTTGTTGTTGTTTAGTATTTCCAAATGATCATACTTTTCACCAAAAAAAATGTAATATGTGTACCAACATCATTAATCCAAATGAAAATGTCATTATCAAAATTCAGAGGGTAACACCACTATTCTACACTCACACACCAATAAACACCAAATATAACAGAATAAAACAAGAAACAGAACTCCTGCCCGATGTAATTCCACCACCTATAGGTAAATGCCTAAATAAATTTAGTATTTAGGTGTTGGAGGTTTCCACCACCATTGCAAATTTTCCATATGTGTTCCATGGAGAAGAACAAGAATCAGCCTTGTAAATTCCACAACAGCATAAATTGCAGCCTCTTACCTTGCAGCTCCATGCATGTAGCAGCACAGTGGCTAACTGGATAGCACTTCTGTCTTGCTCCCAAACATGCCATTATCTGGTTAGAGTTCTTCCTCTGTTGTGATGTTATAGCTTCTTTTTCACAAGGTATTATATTTCTGATGGTTTTCACATAATGGAAACAAAAGAAATGACATTATAAATAAAGCCAGTGTGGGTTTTACACCAGTTTTTATTTTGGTCAGATATGGATTTATATGTATGATGTGATCCTGCATTCATATTTAAATCTTGGATGCTGATGACAAATGTGCTTGTCAACAATTTGTGTGAAGCAGCCCTCACAAAGTTGACATTTCCTGCTTTGTAACCTCCACATGCCCAACAACTTACAACTTGAATTGTTTTGTTTTTGGTATCACTGATCATGGCCAGAGACTTGGACATTTCATCTTTTCCATTATACACTGCACAGATACATATGCTTATCTATCTATATATAGCCATAGTGGTTGGTTAGTGCTCTGATCTTGCAACAATCAGGTCATGGGTTCATATCCCACCTATGCTACCTCCCTAAAGTTTCAATGGTGAACGGTTATGTGAGTAGGTGGAAGCATGTTTGCTATCAGCGTGGTGCAATTTATCTCTCACTGATGGTACTTATGTGTTTGCCAAAATACATATGAATTTGCCGTTGCAATTCTGGGGATGTGGTAGCATGTGTGGGATTCAAACTAATGACCTAAGTGCTGCTAGCTAAGAGTATTAAAGATTAAGCCATGGTGCTGAGTACAATTGTACATAGAATATAAAGAAGTACCATGATTACAGAATGAACATATATAAATAGAACTCAACATTTTAACAATATACGAATTAGACATAAAACACGTTTGACATATATAGAACAGAAATATAACTCTTACATCAATAATAACATAAATATCAGCAAATGAAGCAAAACAAGTCACATCTACTAATTTTTGGCGATTTAGCAAGGGTCTTGCATTTGTATTTTAGGAGAATATAAATTCTTTTGATCTATGTTCATTCTTTAATCATTGTACTACTGTATATTCCATGTATAACTGTGCTCATCTCAATGGCTTAGTGGGTTGCACTCCTACCTAGTAAGACTCAGAGCATGGGTTCAAATCCCAAGCATAGTATCCCCTGCTTAAATTTTAAACAGCATCTTATGCTGAAAATAGGTGAACTCCTAATCGCCACTGCCACATCAGCATGGTTGTTTCCATAATTTGCATGCTCAATTGCATACAATGGTATAGAAAAAATGGTGTAACAACTGCGCTAAAGAAACAAAAAAAATAAAACGGAAAAAAGGTGGTGGCAGCATGACTAACACCCATCCAGCACTAAGGGAGCAAAGATAAATATGTACAACATCAATACACAAACATATTAGAAAAAAGGATAAATCGCGCTGCCCCCCAAAAAATATAATAATGAATATGGCACACACGTGTATATAAAAAATGAATAATAAATATAACATATGTAAATAAACCAAAATCAGTAGTGGACCCAAAAAAATTGCTAAATCATGCAAATGATCATAAAAGATAAATATGGGTTGTTAATTGACATATACACTAACAGATGACCAATATTCAATGAACTAACAGTGTCCAATGATCAATAAACAGGGTACAAATTACTACAATAAACACCAGTGAATAATAAATTAAATATATTAAAGTTCATCAAAATATGAGAAAGTGATGTAAAGAAAATGGTGAAATGATTAATGTCTTCAAATAATGTGAAATCCACCACCGTAAATCAACAGGAATGCGCCCTTACCGAAATACCATGATCCCCCATTACAGAGGATCAGGGAAGGCATGTATTGTATAATACACCGCCTCCATGGAACGGCAGGCAGACACCAGATGGTAGGAAGTCACTAACAGCGACTGAGATCAGTGGGGAAACATCATGGTACATAGGAGGAAATAATAAATGCATAATTAGAAGAGATGACATAGGGGACTATAGCGTTTCCTTGTTTTAATTTTCCCCACTGACAGGAGTTACATATCAATGCACTGTGTTGGTTCTTCAATCTGATGTCAGCATTGATAAGAAAAACAGGGGAACCTTTATTTGCTTGTGCTATTTGATCAGAAATTGTCCTGTCATCATCTTTAAAGGAAGTTTTGTCAACATCTGCAATGCTGTTATCCAGCTGGACAGTCTGTTGATCTTGTCAGATTCTGCTCTCTCCTGGCCCTTCTTTATTAGCTCCCATTTCTGCAGGAATGTGGTCACTGTCCTAGTTACATTACAGGCAGCTGTGCTTTCATCCAATCGGTGCTGTGGTATGTGTGGTATGGTATGTTATTTAGCAAAAACATTATTGTGTGGAAATAAAATAATCAAACACTAGTGAACATGCAGAGTGTTATGCCCCGTAAACACGATCGGACATTGATCGGACATTCCGACAACAAAATCCATGGATTTTTTCCGATGGATGTTGGCTCAAACTTGTTTTGCATACACACGGTCGCACAAAGTTGTCGGAATTTCAAATCGCCAAGAACACGGTGACGTACACCACCTATGACGAGACTAGAAAAGGCCAGTTCGGAACCAAGCGCGGCACCCTTTGGGCTCCTTTTGCTAATTTCGTGTTAGTAAAAGTTTGGTGAGAGACGATTCGCTCTTTTTCAGACTCGTGGTTTTGTGGGTTTGTATCTGCTCTTCAGTGCGTGCAGCGAGTTATGCGTGACTCTTGTCATTGTGTTCTTGTTCGTTTGTTACAGTTTTTCAGGTCGCTCTTCACAGGCCTTGCTTTTTTTCAGTGCGTTCTGTTACTTCATTCTGAGCAGCCGACCGTTTTCTAGCCATGTTGCGTATACGTACTCCTCGTAGAGTTCGTGCTGTGCAGGGGCTTGGTGTTGGGGTCCTGACCTTGACACAAGTCCAGTCCATGAACAGGGTGGGGAGGAGTTCATGGACCAAGAATTGGTTGCTACAGCGTGACCAGTTCTGTCATATGCCGTGAGATCCGTGAGAATAATCCTGATGATTTCAGGAACTTTCTCCGGATGACAGACCCCATATTTCACCGTTTGTTGGCTTTGCTGACCCCCTATATCAGCAGGCAGGATACCTGCATGAGGCAAGCCATCACTCCAGAGCAGAGGCTTGTCTCCACCCTGCGGTACTTGGTGACAGGGAGAAGCCTGCAGGACTTGAAGTTCTCAACAGGCATCTCCCCCCAGGCTCTGGGGATCATTATCCCAGAGACCTGTTCTGCCATCATCCAGGTCCTGCAGAAAGAGTATATTAAGGTAAGATTTATCCTTTAACATCACATTTTATTGTATATAATGTTTGATAATATATTGTATTTCTTTCCTCATTCCCAAATTACCATGTTTGGAATATGCTGTGAATGTCCCCTTTGTTCTCATGCATGCTGGATTTTTATGTAATTATTTTTTTTCTCCTTCATACATATTTGCCTTCACTTACCTCCTCAGCATGGTCTCCTGGCCCTATATTCACCTCGTGTATTCACTTAACAATGTATTTTATCAGCTCCATAGTAGTGCTTTACCCCAAACACCCCCTAAAATGTTTTAAAATGCGATTTGTGCTTTAAATTCAGGCAGAGTGCCAGAGGCTTTTTTTTGGGAGTCTCCAAATCATTTTGAACCCTCCCTCCCCCAACTGCTAAGTCAGCTGATACCAATTCTCTATCTATCCTCAATCATCTATCTGCTGACTTTGCCAAACCCATACATACTATACCCATCTCTTTTGTGGTCAGATGTATGGATGAATTCTCCAAAGCATGTAGTGCAAGGGCCTGCCTGTATACTTTCAAATGGTACTGTTTAAAGTTTTTGTATACTCTTATTATCTTGATAGGTAATAGTAGAATTTCCAAATGTGCTCAAATGTGTACAATGTGTATTTATATCTTTGTATTATGACACTTCTTACCTGTCAAGTGGGCTGCCAATAGTGTAACTAAGGAGGGGCTGGCCAAAGTAATACCCATTATTTAGGCATTCATCTCTCAATGAAGTGGAGAAGGTTACCTGTCCAAGAGCTCCCCCCCCAAAATGTTAAAAATGGCCCATGAGAGGGGGGGTGTTTAAAAACTCCCTCAAATAAATGTTATCTTGATGTTGCCCAATAATGTTTGTGTCCAATCTGCTTTCCATGTTTATGTGCAAAATGACAAATTTTTTGTTGTTGTTTGACTCCACAGTTTCCTTTCACGCCACAGGAATGGCAGACTGTGGACTCCCACTTTGCCCAGCGGTGGGACTTTCCTAACTGCGGAGGGGGCAATTGATGGGAAACACGTCCACATCATCCCACCACCCAACTCGGGGTCATACTATTATCATTATAAGGGGTTCAATAGTATTGTGATGTTGGTGGTCGGCTACTCACGAGTTCCTGTATGTGGACGTGGGGAAGAATGGCCGGATGTCCGATGGTGGAGTCATCGCCCAGACGGAGTTCTACAGGCATCTCCAGAATGGCAGCTTGGACTTGCCACCTCCAGAAGACAATGTGGAAGGACTCCCATTTGTCTTCCTTGCGGATGAAGCATTTGCGCTGGGGCCATCTTATGCAGCCATTCCCGATAAGGACCCTCACCCCGGACCAGAGGGTTTTTAATTACTGGCTGGCCAAAGCAAGAAGAGTGGTGGAGAACACATTTGGAATCATGGCCAGCCGGTTCCGCCTATTTCTTACACCCATACACATGGCGAAGTATAAACTGAATCATATTATCCTGGCGTGCTGTGTTCTACACAACTTTTTACGGCAACATTCTGCCAACTATGCTGGCTCAGTTGGGCCTGAGGCCAGAATTCTAAAAGAAAAAACCCTGACAGCGCTTGAAAGTGGCCGTCCTGGCTTGCCCACCCTGAGTGCCCGTGATGTCCGGCTAAGATACCTTGAATAATTTGCGCGTAGGGGGGCTATCAATATGCCAGACAATGTCTGAAACCTTTTTCAAATAAAAAAAAATTACTCAAATCTTTGGTGACATTTACTGCTTGTGTTTCTTTTAGCTGACCCTGACAGAAATGTGGTGAGTCCTGAAAATGTCGTGATTGTGTAACCTTACAAAGCACTGTTGGGTGTTATTTACTAAAGGCAAAGACTTGAAACTGTACTTGTAGTGCAAAGTGGATTTGCCCTTAGGAAATAACACCCATTGTCATAGAAAACACCAATTAGAGCACCACAAAAGTGTTGGAGCGTTGAGACAATAATCCACACTTTCTTGATTAACAATCTTTTTAATACCAGCACAATCACATGTGCATTTAGAAAAGGTTTTTAAAACAAACCAACATGTTTGTTGTATAACAATTTTTGGGGTCACATTAGAAAAAGTAGAAATGTCCATTTAAGATAAAACAGGCATGTTTAAAACCAACAAGACAGACACAAATCTTGGACTTACAAAGTTCACATTTGGTAGAACTTGAAGGCAATATCAGACATGAGTATTTACAAACTGTGTTTGATATTGCGTTCAGATGGGGTGAAGTCACCCCAGGAAAAGCCAAATTTTTAAGATGCACACAAATTGGCGAATGTCAACATGTGCTAGCTGCCATCATTAGGGATCAAGGGACGTGTTTTTGGGGTGCAACCCCTTCCTCACAGCTACTTTATTATTGAGGAAGGGGTTGAACCCCCAAAACGCGCCCATTGATCTCCCGTGATGGCAGATAGCACATGTTGACACACTGTGTGCATCTTCAAAATTTGGCTTTTCGCAAATATGTAAAAAAATGGTAAAAATATTTAGCACACAAAAAACCCAAGGGATTTGGAGGGGTTTTAAACTCTCCCTAAAACATCAATGATGTTCTTCATTTTTTGTTGAACATCATTGATGTTTTTCAGGATGTTTTCCAAGTCCCTATTACACCCCATGATCTCCCCGATCAGGATCTGTGCACTTTCCGAGGTGAAATGCCCTGGATCCACAACATCACGATCACCTAAAAAGATATAAACAAAAACATACCATGTATTATAAATATGCCGCCATCCATCTCTTACCTGAGCCTGTGGTCACAGACACTCACCTGTTGTGGTGCCAATTTCCACCACGTCTTCCTCCTCCTGCTCTGCTTGGCTTGGGTGGATTTCCCCTTCTTCCAGAGGTGGGGAGTCTGTGGTCTCCTCAGATGAGGGGTGTCCTCCGAGTCTTTTCTCCCCTATGTAAAAAAAAGGTATACTTAGCACACAGATATTTGATGGCAGAAATAGGAATATGAAACATTGCTTGGAAATGGGGTACAATTGTCTATTTTGGCAGAGTTCCAAGATGTAGAATTTTTATTGTCCTTTGTCAAGCTTCAATACTTTACCTGTTTTGTACAAGCTTCACAGATGGAGACACCCCTATAGTATACACTGGAGCACCTGTGTGGGCCCCCTAATAAAAAGGGTGTTCTTGTGTCCCACACTAGTGCTACAGAGTCCAGATGTGAAAACTGCAGTGTCCTCTCCTTACACAGAATCTAGTTTGCATTTCATTCTAGTTACAAACCCATCTTCACAACCAAATTATTTTCAGACAAGTAGGCCATAAAAAATGTGGGCAAATGCATATGGCCAAAACAATGGTGTTTTCTAGGCCGAACGAACAATGTTTTCTACGAGCGAATAATGTGCCCATGAACATGAAAGTTGCTATTTTAAACTGGATAACAGTTAAGAAATGCACATGGAGCAGCACGAATGAAATAAACATAAAGAATAGGAACACAGGACAACTACTTACTTTTTTGCAGCACTCTAGGGATCTTTCTGTACTGCTCGTGCTCTTTTAATTTGAGGTCCAACCACCGTTTTCTAAGCTGATCTTTCGATCGTCGTACCCTGAAATTCCGGTGCAGACTCTTGACCACTTTCGCCATGATCTTGGCCTTTCTGACATTGGGGTTGGGGTATGGTCCATAATTCCCATCATAGTCGGCCCTCTTCAGGATGTCGACCATCTCCAACATCTCCCCAAAGGACATATTTGATGTCTTAAATCGTCATCTTCTGGATCGTGATGTTTCTGGCTCCGGGCTTTCCTCCCTCTCCTCCTCGTTGCTGTAATTAGCAGGCACCTGCTGTGTCTCCGCCATGTGCTCTTCCCCCACTGCGCCGAAACGAGAAGGGGTGGGGAATAGAATAGAAAGAACGTCAGGGGTGGGCGGAGTTTCACGCATGCGCAGTGTGTATAAAGCGTAGCGTAGCATGTACGATCTGTGAGCGGAGGAAGGAGTATCGGAGGCACCGATCATGATAACGAAGGTAAGATCTAAACTTGGGCCTATACTGCTTCTAGATTGAGGCCTATATTGTAACAAGATTAGTAGAGTTTTGCCTGACATTAGGGTTTGTCTCGTGTTGTGTCTTGCAGATAAAATGGATGGCTTCAATGACCACAACTTCCTCCCCCTGTTCATAGACAAGTACAGGGAGCTGCCCTGTCTGTGGCAGGTCAAACACCCACATTATAATCATAAACAAAAGAGGCAGGCAGCACTGGAGAAACTGCTGGATTTGGTGAAGCCGGTAGTCCCCACAGCAACCATCCCCTATTTAAAAGCCAAAATTGGTGGCCTGAGGAGCACTTATCTTAGGGAGTGCAAGAAGGTCATGGATTCCCAGAGATCCGGAGCTGCGGCAGATGACGTTTATGTCCCCAGGCTGTGGTACTATGAGAGACTGCGATTTCTGTCAGACCAGACAGGAGTCAGGGAATCCCTCTCAACCCTTCCTTCCACTCTTCCTTCCACCCCAGCTGAGGCTTCCGATGTCCAACCTGGGACTTCCAGCCAGGAAGAAGTGGAGGAGCCCAGCTTGAGCCAGGTATAGCATTCTTCTACAGATTTCTGATCAATAAATAAATTATGTTTACTAGATGTTATTATTGATCACTAATTGCTAATTTAATAAAGTGTTTTACATATCAATAGACAGTAGTGGGCAAAAATAATTGGGACAAGAATGAAAAATGCTGGGCTCAGAATGATAGTCTTTTATATTTGTTAACATTCAATTTGCAACAGTCATGAGATGAAAATTGTGTGTGATTGATGAAGTAAAAACTAAAACTATGTCCCTTTTTCATACACAGGAAGACCTCAGCCAGGAGGAGGCTCTGGAATGTGGCACACAGGAGGAGGCTGTGGAATGTGGCAGCCAGGAGGAGGCGGGGGTTAGTGGCAGCCAGGAGGAGGCGGGGCAAAGTGGCAGCCAGGAGAAGCCTGGGACCAGTAGGAGCCTGACTGAATCGCAGGTCCCTCCCCTTTCCCTTCCAACCAAAAGACCCAGGAATGGGAGTCACGTGCAGGATTCAGCTATCAGGCTCATTCAGGAGGCTTCTGCATCCCTCAGAGCCACCCCCACTCCTGAAGAGGCCTTTGCCTGCATGGCTACCACCAAACTGCAGGGCATGCAGGAGGGCCAACGCCAGCTGTGTGAGGACCTTCTTTATAAAGTCTTAACTAAGGGGGTGAGGGGTGAAATCACACCCAATACCCACGTGAGTGAGTTGGAACATCCTCCTCCTCCTCCTGCCACAACTCCACCACCACAGCCACAGCATGGAGGGAAGCGTGGAAGGAAGACCAGAGAGTGATGACCTTGGGTTCAGTCTGGTCTGGCAAAAGATGCAGCCTGTTGTATGACCACAGCCTGGGGACATAGATGTCATCTGCTGCTTTCAGGATCTCTGTGACTTCTGGACCAGACTGCACTCCCTTATATATAGACTCCTCAGGCCACCAATTTTGCAGTAAAATAATTGATGTCTGCCCTGGGGGTCAAAGGCTTCATCAATTTCTGCTGTTTCTCCAGCGTTGCCTCCCTCTTTGTTTGGTTGTGAGCCCTTAATAAAGGTTTTTTGGTTTCAATTAGACTCGCCTATGTGCGTTTTCCTTCAAAAAGGACAGTTTGTTTGTGAGGAGGCAGGTACATTTCAAAATACAATGTGAAATTAACAAGAGACACCAACACCAAGCAATCTCCTTGAGATTAAATAATACAAGATAATAATGGTGTTGTGGTAACTTGACACACAAAACACACACAAAAATATTCTGGATGTTAAATAACTAAAAAAAAAAAAAAACAAGATCAGCCTTGAAAAAAATACAAACCTAAAAAAAATCACATCAGGCTTGAAAAAAACAAAAAAAACACACAAAAAAAAATGATATAGATTTTTGGTCAGATGTGACAAATCATAATATATTGAGGGAATCATGATAAATAAGAAAGAAAGAAGTTTGTGAGAACTCTGTGTGAATATCAGCAGCAAAACTACTTCGTTCTTCCTGCATTATAAAGAAGAAGAGAGAACGCTGTATTAAACAATTTTAAAGATTGCAGCCTGACGAAAGTGCTCCATCCATTCCGAACACTAATTTTACCAGACCGAGCTATTCCGTCTCGGAATTTCTTCTGAGCATGCGTGGCACTTTGTGCGTCGGAATTGTCCACACACGCAATCGGATTTTGTTGTGGGAAAATTTTATAGCCTGCTCTCAAACTTTGTGTGTCGGAAAATCCGATGGAAAAAGTCCGATAGAGCCCACACACGGTCGGAATTTCCAATAACACGCTCCGATCGCACATTTTCCACCGGAAAATCCGACCGTGTGTACGGGGCATTAGGGTTCAAATCCCAAACATGCTAAGTTCTTTTTTGTTCATGAGTACAGACCACTAGGCCAATGTGCTGAGTACAATTAAACGTGCATAATAGTTTAGTACGGTGTTTCTTAATTCCAGTCCTCATGGCGCACCAACAAGTCATGTTTTCAGGATTTCCCTCAAATGAAATGGCTGTGGTAATTACTCAGGACTGGAATTGAGAAACACTGATTTAGTATGATTAAAGAATGAACATAGATAATTAGAACTCTATAGTCTCCTACAAAAGAAATGTAACATGAAAAAAAATAACATATATAACATATATATATATAACAGACATGTGACTGTAAATGATAAATACATGTAACCTCACAGAATAGCAGACATTACTCTGTAATAATCATTCAGAACAGCATTCGTTAGCAAAAGAAGAAAACAAACTATGTACAATAATTGTAATATAAATAAATAGCCGCACGCAAGGTAGAGCACACCACATATAAGAATGGTTTATTGGCATACATGTACACACATGATCATAGCTAAATACTGTAGTGCAGTTCCATATAGGAAACTCTTTGGCAATTGCCAGTTATGGAACCGTGACTATGCCGAATTGGAATTTACTAATGCTCACTTACTCACTTTTTCGTCTGCATGTCTACCTAGTCGAGGTCTTAATTGGCTTAATTGGGAGTAACTAAATGTAGAGTGACTACTTTTTCTCCTTATTCTTAGTAAATTAGGCACTCTGTGTTGCAGTTATCTGCTCTGTTGAGTGTCAGCCATCTTTTATTTATATATACTTTAAGAGGACTGAATAGACTATAATTTACTTGTTATCAACCATGTTAAAGTTGAATATCTGGGATCAATGGACTATTGCTATATGATATCTCTGAAGACTAGTTAACCTTACATAATCTTGGAACTGCTAATAAAAAGTTTGTTGTTTTATCAATTATTCACCTAAATTTCCTCTTGTTTATTCAAAAAGCTCTATCACATCCTTAATTTTCTATACCAATAACAGAAGGCAATAGTAGTAGTAAACTGTCTAAGAATATTATCAAATACATTGATTACCAAAACAGAAAAAAAAGGAAAGAAGAAAAAGTATAATGAGTGACTAAAGATTATTAATAATCTGAAAATTAGTGGAATAGGTGAGACACACAGGTTAATTATCAAAATACGTATTGCCCATAGACAGTTTATACACTGTATTAAAAAAAATACACCAAGTACTAAATACATTCCACAACCAACATAATCATAATAATTTAAAATCCACAAAAGAGTAATCTATGCAATGCACATTATATTAATTCCACCTCAAAGAATTAAACACACTGTATATAATGATATATAACACTTTATACTAACAATAATTCAGTTATTATTTTTAGAAGGACTCAAGATAAAACCAGTGATACATTTTCATTTTTGCTGGATCCTGGAATGTATGAAGAAGTATATTGTATTATATTATGAGCTGAATCTTTGACCACAACTTTTATGCTTGATACTATTTCATGGTGCGCTAGAAATGTATCACTTTGCCCTATCCTTAGATGAGCTCACCGAGTGGTGAAGACATCCTCATTAAACACAAGTTAAAAGACTTGCTCAACAAGAAGCAGGCCAAATTAGAGGTATACAGAACAGCAGGTGAAAAACAAATGTCACTGATCAAAGAATGTAAAATCTAAAATAATAAAGCTGTTACACAGCATTTAGTTTAGTCCCAAGCATACAACGTATTTAAAAATATCAGAAATAAAGAAAGCTATGCACAAATACACATTAAAATAATTTTATAAAGCTATTCTAGATGTAAAATCTTAGATTTTAGATGTAAAATCTAAACTCTGAGATAAAGAATGGTTTAGAGATAATAATACGACTGATAAACTATAGTAATAAATTAGGAGTAGTCGAATATTATATAGTATACTGTACAAAGGGTTAGCAAATATAGTATTTTCCTGGATTAATTGAAATACACTGTGGACAGAAGACATGTATGTTTCTGTCATGATTCAAGATTGCACTGACTTGCAAAAAAAATGAGTATTGTTGTGGGAAGATGGCAGAGAAATTAATATTTGAAGTTACTTCTACCACCGTTAAAAATTAAAATAATGGCTAAAATTGTATTTTTTTTCCTTCATTACAATTAGCATTTAGCAACAAAACCTTTGTATTTATGAAGATACTTGCAAATATACTGTAAATTTAACCTAACAACCTTACCATATCACCGGTATTATAGTCTTTTCTTAAAGAATATGACGAATATAGCTTTCCAGTAGAGAACGCATCCTTGTTCAGTTGTACAAATATATGTGTTTTAGAATTTTCAGTAAAGCGTAATAAATTCCAGAATTAGGAAACATATACATATACTTATATTCTTTTTGCTATAATTGATCATGCAATGCAAGTAAATACCATTTTTAATTACAAAATATATTTTCTTAAGATTACATACCCTGGTTCCAAACCTGCAGTCCTTCAATATTTATTGTGCAATCCTTGGGCTTCAGCATCCAGTAGTCAGTGTTTTCAATTGTGTTTTAAAGGTGCTTACCAAGAAACAGTGAAGGAAAATATTAAATAAACTGGTTTCTACAAGCTAAGTTAATTGGGTTAGTTCTTTCACACCTTTTTTTATGTGCTGTTGTCAGAAAGCATGAAAACAGGCTGAGACAGAAGTACAGTTAAATCACACTTGTTTAATAATAAAAGTAAAAAGAACAAATGTAGTCAAAACATAGCTAAAGTTCAGTAAGCGGAAGGATAGTCAGCCAAGCCAGAAGTCAGGGGTCAATGTAGTGGAACAGCAAGCAGAATCTGGAGCCAGAAGGGATGTCAGCAAAGCAAGTCTTGAACAGGATCGCAGGAGATGTTTCTGTGATATTGACCAAGGCGAAGGCAGAGCTCCTATGGACTGGACGGCTTAAGTAGGCAGGACTGATCAGCAGGTTATCATCAATAGCTGAGTAACTGTGAAGAGATAGAAGCTGGCAATTAGCCAACAGCTTAGCGGCCAGCTCAGAGAAGGAAGTGCTGAGCCCAGCCCTGACAGTACCCCATCCTCAACGACCCCTTCCCCTTGGAGGACCACAGGCTTGAGGGGAAAACGCCTATGGGAATCACAGATGAGGACAGGGGCATGTATGTGCAAGGATGAGATCCAAGAGCTTTCCTCCGGACTGTACCCTTTCCAATGCACCAGGTATTATATGCACCCACAGAACCTATGGGTGTCAACAATGGACTGTACTTCATACTCCTCATGGTTCTCAACCTGTACAGGGTGAGGACATGGCACCAAGGTGGTAGAGCGGTTGCAGACCAAAGGTTTTAATAAGGATACATGAAATATATTTGAAATCCGCATATTAGAAGGAGGGTCTAAGCCATTGGGTTAATCCTGCGAAGAATACAGAAAGGCCCAATAAACCAGGGTGCGAACTTCAGTGAGGAACCACAAAGTTGGAGGTTGCAAGATGACAGCCAGACACTGTTCCCAACCTGGTAGGAAGGCGCAGGCAGGCGTCTGCAGTCAGCATGGAGTCTGTACTTATCATTAGCATGTTGCAAAGCCTCCTGGACTTGTGCCCAAGTGGAAAGAAGACCACGGAGATGCTCCTCTAACGCAGGAATATTCTGTGGAATAAACAAGTCAGGCAACATGGAAGGTTGGAAACCATAATTCGCCATAAATGGGGACAATCGGGAAGCAGAATTCAAGGCACTGTTGTGAGCAAAATCTGCTCACAGTAATAGGTCTGACCAGTTGTTATGATGGTCAGAAATATAGCAATGTAGGAATTGCTCCAAGAAATGATTGGCTCGTTCTGTGGCTCCATTAGACTGTGGGTGATACGCAAAGAACACAAGCTGAATTCCCAACTGTGCATAAAAGGCTCGCCAGAACCGGGACACAAACTGACTACCCCTGTCCGAGACAATCACCTTGGGTAGCCCATGTAAGCGAAAGATCTCCCGAGCAAAAATGGAAGCCAATTCCTTAGAAGTGGGTAACTTCTTAAGTGCAATACAATGACACATCTTTGAGAACCAGTCAACCACCATAAGGATAATTGTGTTGTCCTGGGAGTTGGGTAACTCCACAATGAAATCCATAGACATGTGAGTCAAGGGCCTCTCTCCATTGGGTATGGGTTGTAGGAGGACCACTGGAAGGTGTTGTGGAGTCTTACTCTGAGCACACATGGAACAGGCAGCTACAAAGGCAGTTATATCGGCACGTATACTAGGCCACTAGAATTGTTGGGAAATGGCCCAAAAGAGTTGATTCTTCCCAGGGTGACCAGCAGCCTTGGGAGAATGATAAGTCTGGAGCACGGCAGTATGGAGACTCTCTGGGACAAAGTAGCGGTTGCAAGCTTTCTCAGGAGGAGCATGGACCTGAGCAGCAAGAATTTTGCCACCCAAAGGAGAAGTGAGACTGGTGCGAACTGTAGCCAGAATATGATCAGGAGGAATCACAGGAATTGGAACCGACTCCAACTTGGAAGTGGAGGAAAATTGTTGTGACAAGGCGTCAGCCCTTACATTCTTAGTACCAGTAAGAATGAGACAATGTAATTGAAACTTGACAAGAAAAGCGTCCCTCGTACCCTTCTGGGAGAGAGGCATTTAGCGTCAGACAAGAATGTGAGATTCTTATGGACAGTAAGAATGAGAACCAGTACAGTGGTACCTTCGAGGAGATGTCTCCATTCCTTCAGGGCTAAAATGATCTCCAACAGCTCTCTGTCACAATCTCGTAATTGGACTCCGAAGGTGACAATTTCTTGGAAAAGCCACAAGGATGCATAGCGCTCTCAGAGGTAGGACGTTGAGACAGAAGGGCTCCAACACCAGTCTCAGAAGCATCAACCTCAAGGATAAAAGGTAACATAGGATCAGGATGTGCCAACACAGGAGCAGAAACAAAGGCAGCCTTGAGATTCTCAAAGGTCTTAATGGACTCGGAGTCACTCTTTGGGTTACCGTCCTGCCTGGTCATATCAGTCAGGGGCTTGACCAGAGACGAGAAGTTCGTGAAAAGCGTTGCTCCCTTGAGGAGGTTAAATAGTTCCGTAATCAAAGGAATCGGATAGGCATTCTTAATCGTGAAACGATTTAGACCCCTATAATCAATACAAGTTCTCAGTTCACCACTCTTCTTCTTCACAAAGAAGAAACTAGCACCAGCAGGAAATGAGGATTTGCAGATAAAACCTTGAGAAAGTGCTTCTGCAACATACCCCTCCATGGCCTTATCCTCCAAGACCGACAAAGGGTAAACCCGGCCACGAGGGAGAGAAACTCAGCCCGGAGCCAATCAAAAGAGGGGTTGTGTCTCTGTAACCAAGGATAACCAATAACCAGTGGAAACTTAGGTGAGGAAATAACTTGGAATTGGATTATCTCATGGTGAAGAGCCCCTACAGCCATGGACAACGGAACCGTCTCATGAGTCACATGGGCAGGCTGTAGACGTCTCCTGTCAAGAGTCTCAATGGCAAGTGGAGTGTCATGCAGCTGCAGCGAAATTAAGTGCTTCGATACAAAGGCAGCATCAATGAACAGCTATAAAAAAGGCCAAGGATAAATCCAAGGAAAAAACTAAGCTTAACTTACCGACCAGCCCGCAGACAACCAAGTAAACCTGTCTAACAGTATGCGTTAAAAGCAGGGGTTTAGTCTGCACACATTTGCAAATGCATGCGTAAGCCACAGAGCCTCGTCAAGGCACACTGGTATCTGTGGTACCTAACTTATAACTTACACACTACCTAACTTATATAACACTAACTTATAAGTGTCCCGACAGGCACATGCATTTTGATGGATAGGTGAGAGCAGGTGGACTGAAGGGGAGCCACCCCTTCTTAAATGTACAGGAGCACACTGAACACCCAGCATATAGCACAATGGCTGCAAAGGTGTTAGCCCTCCAATGCTTCTTACTGATAGCCAGCTATAGATGGGGGCAAGTGGCGTACCCTTTTTGTATCACTGTTGTGTTTTATGGTCAGGCAACGCACTGACACCTTTGCAGCTATTGTGCTATATGCTGGGTGTTCAAAAAAAAATACACTTTAATGAGTTTTAATGCAAAAAAACACAATATATATAACACAATTTATTGATAAAATATAAAACATGATGTTACACCGAGTAAATAGATACCTAACGTATCATGCTTTAAAATTGCGCACGCTCGTGGAATGGCGACAAACTATGATACTTAACCTCTTGCTGACTGCCGCACGCCGATTTACGACGGCAGAATGGCATGGGCAGGCAAAAGTGGGTACCTGTACGTCCCTTTGAATTTGCCACCTAGTGCGTGCGCGCCCGCCGTGCACCACGGGAAGTGTGCCCGTGGGTCCCGTGAACTCGACATTTGCCAGTGGGCCATGATTGAAGCGAGGAGAGGCAGAACAGGGAGATGCCTATGTAAATATGGTATTTACCTGTTCTGCCTAGTGACATGACAGGGATCTACTGCTCCCTGTCATCAGGAGCAGTGATCTCTGTCATGCTGTAGTGAGCCCATTACCCCTACAGTTAGAACACATCCAGGGAACTCACTTAACCCCTTGATTGCCCCCTAGTGTTTAACCCCTTCCCTTTCAGTGTCATTTATACAGTAATCAATGGATATTTGTAGCTCTGATCGCTGTTTAAATGTTAATGGTCCCAAAACAATGTCAAAAGTGTCTGATCTGTCCGCCATAATGTCGCAGTCCCATTAAAAATCACAGATCGCCCCCATTACTAGTAAAAAAAATAAATAATCATAAAAATGCCATAAATCTATCCCCTATTTTGTAAACGCTATAACTTTTGCGCAAACCAATCAATATACACTTATTGCGATTTTTTTTGCCAAAAATATGTAGAAGAATACATATCTGCCTAAACTGTGGAAGAAATATGTTTTTTTATATATTTTTTGGAGATATTTATTATAGCAAAAAGTAAAAAAATATTGCTTTTTTTTTCAAAATTGTCGTTATTTTTTTCTTTATAGCGAAACAAATAAAAACCACAGAGGTGATCAAATACCACCAAAAAAAAGCTCTATATCATCAACGTTGCAGGACCGCGCAATTGTCAACTAAACCGACGCAGTGCCGAATCACAAAAAATGCTCTGGTCAGGTGACGCTTTAAAAAAATGTGTACAGGTTACCTGTTTAGAGTTACAGAGGAGGTCTAGTACTAGAATTATTGCTTTTATTCTAATGTTCACAGCAATACCTCACATGTGTGGTGCAAACATTGTTTATATATTCGCGCGCGACTTACGGTCACTTCTACGTGCGAGCACGGAGGAATGGGGGTGCTTTCATTTTTTTTTCTTATTTATTTTCACACTGTCCCTTTATTTATTTATTTTTGATCATTTTATTTCTGTTGTGAGGAATGTAATATCCCTTGTAATAGAAATAAGGGTTGACAGGTCCTCTTTATAGAGAGATCGTAGGTCTATAAAACCCCAAATCTCTCCTCTACCTTTGAAAGCAAAAGATAAAAAAATTAGATCTTTTACAAAAAAATAATTTTTACTTCTGCCCTAGACTAAAAGTGATATCATGACGTTGTTCCGGTCCACCTAGATCATAGAGGTGATCAGAAACGATCTGGTCTCTGTTCACCTCTGTGGTCAGCTGCACGAACCATTGGATCGTTATGCTCCCAGTGTGGCAAACATCACACTAAATAAATGGGAATCAGAAACCATTTTTAAAAACAGACCTCAATCACTTCTTCTTTATAAAAGATACATCGATGATGTTATCATGTTGTGGGAGGGTACCAAGGAGAGATTCTTGATGTATCTAGAATATATGAACCATAATAAATATAATCTAAAATTTACAGCGGAACATAGTTTGACTACAGTTAATTATCTAGACTTAACACTTACCAAACAATCCAACATTATTAGTACAAAGACTTTCTTTAAAGAAACAGATCGCAACGCTTATGTTCCTACTCATAGTTGCCATCACCCGCAATGGATAGGAGCTGTGCCTAAGGGGCAATATATGCGTATACGGCGGAATTGTGAAAATGATATAGATTATTTTTCACAAGCAAAAACTCTCACCACAAGATTTGTGGAGAAGGGCTATCCTATCCATACGCTAGAAAAACTTGTTTTACAGGTGTCAACCATGGACAGGCAGGCCATGCTGGCCCCCAAACCAAAAAAAGAATTTAAGGATGATTGTGCATTTTTATCAGGTTTTCATCACCAATATAGAGCAGTAGAGGGTGTCTTTAAGAAGTTCTGGCCTATTTTGCTTAAAGACAAAGATCTCCAATCTTCCCTGCCCAGGAAACCAAAATTGCCCAGCCTCAGAAATCGTATAGCTCCTAATGTAACGGACCCCCCAAGGAAACCACTTACGTTTTTAGACGGATCAGGTTTCCACTATTGTACCAGATGTAAAGCCTGTAAAATCACTAGGAAACCTGGTACAAAGAAGAAATTATCCCAATTTAAATCTGAAGTAACACAACAAGAATTTAAAATTAAACCCCTTATTACGTGTGATTCTGGCCACGTCACATATGTTTTGGAATGTCCGTGTTCCTTACAATACGTGGGCAGAACCACACGACAACTAAAAATAAGAATTAATGAACATCTTACAAATATCAAAAACGGTTACCCTAACCATAGTGTTTCTAGACACTTCAAACTCTGTCATAACAGTGACCCATCACTGTGTACATTCTATGGTGTTGATAAAATCTTAAAAAACCTTGAGGGGTACCCATATGAAAAGGGCTGTATCTCAAAATGAAACTTATTGGCTCTATAAATTACAGACCATGCAACCACATGGAATGAATATAGATCTAGATTTAAACTGTTTTTTGACTAGCCCCTTGGGCACATACTAATGGTATTTATACCACAGATATTAATCACATAATATTCTTGTGGCCAATTGTTATATTTCTATCTGGTAACTACACTAATTTAATTATATGGTCTAATAATTAGTATATACAAAATATTAAAATTTTCGATATGGAGCCAATGATGTTTTCATCCTTTTTACCAAATTTTTCTCTTTTCCTTTTCCAAAATTTTTCTTTTTTTCCTTTTTCTGATTTTTAATTTTTATTTCTACTTTTATCTAAATGTAAGAGACTACCTTGCTATAATCGTTTAGTAATGTATATCCATCATGTTAATGTAATCCGAGACTGTGGCTGCACGGTACTACAGGGTCCAATTACCCATCAATTTAATTAAGATTACCCACATGTTTATATATTTTTACTTATATTTTTATAATTTTTTATAATTTTTTATATATTTTTTATATATTTTTTATTGATTTAATAACCCCTTTTTTGACTATTGAATTCTCAACCATTATCCACATTAAGGATGATTCCTGTCACTATTTGGATTAACCATTAGGGGAGAACAGTATTTAACAAAGGGAAGTATTGCCAGTTTATACTAGTGAATAACTCATCCAGCGGTAGCGACTATTAGATCCATCTGGTTATGAGCCACTAGGGGGAACACTATTTTATCTAATACCATTCAGTTTACCAACTTTATTGATGCAAACGGAACTCTTCCTGTCACCTCCGTTTTACCCGCCCTTTTTCCTTTATAAACCTGTAACCTAGTGACCAACGTACGCTTCCCTGAGGACGTTCAAAATGAAACGTACATCGGAGCGGTACGTGGTCACGCTATCTACACCTACGTCCGGTTGTCTGGTTGTCTCTCATGCAGGGTGGAACGCATGCCGTCTTTTGATGTGGTGCGACGGATCCCTGATACCAATCTCACCCTGACAAACGAGCAGCCCCAGTGCCGGGTAGGCACCCATAAATGTAAGCGGCCATTTGGCTTTTTAATTGTTATCTTAGCAATTTATTAAAAGGTTTTACACTATGGAGACTTTGTTTGTTTCCCATATATCCCTTGCTTGAACGATTGGGATCGGAGGGGTTCATGCCTAATCACCATCCAGCTATCCAGCCATCCATGTGAGCAGGCACTATCCTGCAAAAGCGCTAGTGACTCTCTTTTTAAATAAAGGGGTCATTGGTATCTGGTAAGCAGATATCCATTTCTACAAGGTGTATTTTCTTCTGTCTTCTGGTGAAGGAACTTTTATATCTATCAACAGCAAGGAACTGGCACATCTTGGAAAATATCACTTTATTTCAGAATTTATTTCTCACTGTTAACTACTACTAGTATACTATTGTATTGATACCATTGTGTTGGTTTTTGTGTATTATGGGTCAATCCCACTGTTAATATTTATATATATATCTATGTTTCTTTTTTCCTCAGTGCACAAGGTACACATTAAGCACAATTTACATTTGTTGCACTTCAACAATTTATTTTTCTTTATTTTTCGATTAATCATTAGCGCCCCCTATCTATATATTTTTACCATCTGATCATTTATGTTCAAATTGGGGAGCAGCTTGGGTTATGTATTTAATATTTTTTTCTATTTTTTATTTTTTGTAGTTTATTCACCACCTAAACTCATTCATATTTTCACATTTTATAAATCACATTTTTTATCTATTTTCACCATTGGCGCGGAGTTAGCTTTTTCTACCCAGTTACCGGTCTTTGTTTACATTTGTGATCGGCTGTTAATGGATCACAGCTGATCACATGGTAAAAGCCGCTAGCCAATGGCTATTTACCAGTGTCGGTGGTGAGCAGTGTTCCCGGGAACATGCTGCCACAGACATGCACGTGCAGCACACTCGTGATCGCGCGTATGCGCCATGTGCAATGGGGCAGTACCATCTGTGATTGGCCATGACTTGATCACAGCCAATCACGTGGTAAACAGCCATACCCAATGGCTGTTCGCCACTGTCGATGACGAGCTGTGTCTCGGTGACACACCGCCACCGACAGTGCAGGGAATGCACGCACACAATCCCTGTTTGAATGGGACAACATCATATGATTGAGATTGACGCAGACAGCGCCAAGATGCCAGAGATCCTGTGGCTTAAGGTCATCTTGTTCTCACTAATGTTGGTATTTCTCTTTTCCTTTTAATTTTACTTGTGGACCATCTTCTATTTTTGTTTAATCGCCTCAACATGCTTATATGATCTGGGTATACTCACTTACTGTATGGATGGAAGTCTGGAACTGCCCGCTTGGATGTCCCCCTACTCTTCATATGATTTTACCCAGAGTTTGAGCTGACTTGATTTGGTGACTTAAATACTTACTTCAGGCACATTCCCAAGGTGTGCAGTTTCCTATACACCATATTTTGAAGCTCTATTCAGGTACTTTTTGTCAAGAGTTCAATCGCAGAGTTATTGACTGTTTCTTTGGTTTTCTATCCGTACCTCTTTCCTCATTACTAGCCTTATAATACTTTTTCTGCAAGAAACCCACTTTTACAACCTCACCCATCCTTCATACTTTGACAAATCCTTTAGACAATTTTTTTTACAACCTATGAGTCCAAGTCCCAGGGAGTGGCCATCTTTATTAAGAATGCCCTACAATGCAAGATCCAGAATATGTATAATGATCCTGCTAGTAGGTATTTGATTCTTAAGGGCACCCTACAGGGTAAAGCTATTACACTTGCTGTTGTTTGTGCAACTAATAAATCTCAAGCTTCCTTCTTCAAATCTTTTTTTTCTACTCTAGACAAATATAGCTCTCCACATCTGGTGGTTGTAGTGGATTTAAATTTGGTGGCACACTTTAAACTTAACAGGAGCCGAATAGTAATTCATGCTAATGCCTTTCCTAAGGCTCTCCAGAGGTTGATTAAGTCCTCTCAGCTTATTGACTCCTGGAGGGCTCATAATGTAGGAGCTCAAGAGTACACATACTATTCCCCAGTCCACGATAGGTACTCTCGTCTACACTATATTTATTGCTTCCCGATTTTCCTAGCCAATTCCTCCTACATCCATGTTTGCCCTTGGTCAGACCATCACATAATCTCATTTCACACCTCCTGCATAGGCCTCTCCCCAGGAGCTGAGCCCTGGTGTTTGAATGACACTCTCCTTACAGATGTAGTCATTCTTAACCAACTTTCAGAATGCCTTGGGGAATATTTCCGCACTAACAACATTGATGATATCTCCCCCTCTTGACTTTGGGCCGCCCACAAGGCTGTTATGAGGGGCCACATGATGAACCTGTGAGGTACCCCCCATTTTGGGAATATAGATAATTACAAATAAACAAACTGCTATGTATGCGGCAACTTGGAGGAAGGGCCACACTATACAGAGCAGCCTTGGCGAGGCAGTGTGGCTTCCACAAGTCATTGCAGATGTGTGCAACTAAACTCTCTGTTTTTAATATGAACTGTTAGACAGGATCAATCTGGGTTATTGGCAGGCTTACTGGTCAAGGCTCTTCCATGTGCACCTTGCTTCGAAGGCTAGTAATAAATGGAGTGGTTACCATTTTTGTATAGCTTGTTTGCTAAAAATAGATAATTCCAAATCTTCCCAGTTCTTCCAGACATTGAAATTTAGGCTTAATATACTTTAGTATTATTATACCAAATATAATATGATTCTGTCCATATTCAGTTAAAGCTGGAGTCCATGCAGATATAAACAACACAAATTAATGCAGCTCTGTAATCAATTTCTAAATACAAGCAGTGCAAATGGCAGAATGTTACATAGTATCATTAAATAACTATTGGTGTGGTATAACTAATAGTATGTGGCTGTTGTGGACCTTTCACTGTTGGAAAAACAAATTATCAGCACCCAGGTCTGAGCCCAGGATATCTGTTGCATCTGACAGTAGCTCTTTTTTAGTGTGCTACATGAGATGCTTGACAACTCCCTTCCTGAACCCTTGGACAAGCTTAATTTCTTTTTTTTTATATATTTAAACTTTATTATTTTACAATATACATTCCTAAAACACAAATATATTATTTAATCCTTTTATCTTGCCCCCCCTCCTCTCCTTTCCCCATGCCATAGACCCCCAGACCCCCCCTCTCCTCCCCCTCAGATACCTATACTCCCACAAAGTTTTTCATATATTTGTTTGTTCTTTCGAAATCCATCCACTTTTTCCATATCCCCTGGAACCTTTCTGTCTGATCTTCCTCTTGACTATTTAAATCTCCTATAATAAATATATAATTGATTCTTTTAAACCAACACTGTAGGTTTTTCTGGATCCAACCACTGTTTTGGGAATTACTCCTTTGGCTGCATTTAATAGGTACTAATGTATTTTTGTACTGTTTCATTGTCTTATTTATATTATGATGTAAACAGCTCCATGGATCATCTGTTACCTCCTCTTCAGTAACCTAATTTATATATTTGGTGAGCATTCCCACCAAGTATGTGTCGTAGTGCCCTGCGAGTTACAACCCCTCCAACACATTGGATATTAATGCTCTTAATATTTTGTTTAGGTGATCCTCCATGTTCCCTCTTTTTATAGCTCACAGGCTTTGCTAAAACATGGAGCTCTGCTTCTTGAGCTGGGGGAAAAGGATCTAATGACTCTGAATACAGAGTATCCTTCTGGGTGATAAACTGCATACTCAGTTTGGGTATTGCCATCCTCAGTATAAAACTCGGATCAAATCTACAAAAAATGAAATATCTGGGTCTTTAGGGAGTGTGTCCTGCACTGGGCTCACAGCAGCTGATTTCCACGTCATGTGGTTTTTCTTTGTCTCCAGCCTCCTCCAATAGAGGCAATAAGGTGGCTGGATTCAAATGTAAGCATTTTTCATTGTTAGATTTGTACAAAAACAAACAAAACAAATTCATATTTTGGACCTTTCATTAGACAAAAATTTAGTTAGCTGTATATTTGCTGCGCAGAATGTGGGACCATTAAAAATTAAATATTTGACCAAAATAATGTCTAACTTTGTCTAATAGCACCTTTGCATAAAGCTACAGCTCTGATATATTGGGGTGAACTTGTTTACTGACTACACTTCTGTTTGATCCTTATCTGCTTATCTGTTACTGGACCCCAGCTTGCTCACCTTCTGGTGGGGCGATCCTGAGTACTGTGACCTGGTACTAACACGCAGCTAAATCCATCTCCACTATCAGGAGCTCTGGTGAACACCGGTTACTACTTAGACTCTGCACCTCAGGTGAGCCTGCATCATCTCCAAGGATAACTGCCTGTGTATCTATCCTGCTAGTCGGTGGTAGCCCTGCAACTGCTATAGCTACTGGTCTTCGTGCCTGATGCCTGATCGTGATAGAATAACCTGGCCTAAAACATGAAGGCCGTTATAGCAAGTGCTGTGGCTCCTTTCAAGCAGCAAATTGCAGAGCTGCAGGAGTTTGGTGTCACTTACCAAGAAAAATTTGCCGGACTGGAAAGTGTGGCAAAAGGGCAACGTGAAGAGATCCATGCTCTGCAAAAACAATTGCTGGACCTACATTCCCAAGATGATACCAACACACATATGCCTCACCCACCCAAGTTTAATGGAAATCGCCACCATTAAAGAGGTTTTCTTATGTCACACATATTTCCAAATGAGACCCGCTGCATTCACTTCTGAAAAACAGAAGGTAATGTTTGTTATCAACCTCCTGATTGGGGAAGCTCTAGCCTGGGCCTCCCCTTATATAGAAAAAGACAGTGCCACGTTGAATAATTTTCCAGACTTTTGAAGCCGCGATGAATCAGGTTTTTGATGATCCCAACCGCTATGCTAATGCTAAAGCAAAGTTGCATTGTTTACAGCAGGGTAAACACTCTGTTGCTGAGTACACAGCTGAATTTAGATGTTGGATCACAGATATCACTTGGAACCCAGCAGCGCAAAAAAAGTCAGTTCCGCCAAGGGCTTTTTGAACTGGTAAAAGATGAGCTTGCCAGAGTAGAGACTCCTAATGATCTTGAGGCATTCATCTAACTATGTATCTGAATTGGTCAGAGACTTACAGAAAGGAGAAAGGAGAGACTGGGAATGTTTGGAAGTAGTGGTGGCATGCATTTCTCTGCTAGTCAATTTGTTCGGAAGGATCCAAGAGTTTCTCCAGATTCTGACACAGCTGAACCTATGCAGGTTGATGCAATTAAGAGATCCATTTCTATTCAAGAGAATGAGAGAAGACTGTGTCTATATTGTGGGGACTCTAGGCATTACGCCTGAACAAATAAACTCTATTACCCAGTCCTCATTTATTCATGAAGAGAATAAAGTCAATTCTGTACCACCTCATTTTGTCATTCCTATTAAACTTATTTCTGATTGCATTGAAATTCCTTGCTCTGCTATGCTGGACTCTGGGGCTGGGGGGGAACTTTATAGTCATATAATTTGCCGAAGAATATGAAAGAATGGGAATCCCGTCAGAATAGAAATATAGTAGTACTCACCACATATATTAAAGGAGGTGTGATCAAAAAACTATGTATAAAAGGAAAAATAAAAAATAAAAAACTAAATGACATAGGCACACCAAACAGAGTAAACTACAAAAAAGTTTATTAAGCTATACAAAGCTGAACACAGAAAAAAGTGTACACAACCACCCCTAAAAGACAGATATGGTGGAAATACCGGTAAGGGGATCCCACCAATCTATCTGTACCCTCCCTGTAAACAGTATATAATCCCTCATAAAAAAGGCGAGGAAGCCCGCAAGTGGGGGAGGATCCTCCCTACCCCAATAGATAGCACACCCCTATAGCACCTATGAAACCCCCTACTACCTGAGATGGCAGGCTGAACCATACAGTTCCTGAAGGGACAGCGTGATAATGCAAATGCACTAGATATTCACGCTGTTCCCACCACCCTGCCTCCACAATATCATGAGCACCGGAATGTCTGTGATGAGAAGAATGCTGATCAGTTACCTCCTCATTGCCCATATTATCGTACCATTGAACTGATCCCAGGGGCTAAATTACCTTTTCGTCACATTTTCAATCATTCAGAACCTGAATTAACCACTTCAGCCCTGGACCATTTGGCTGGCCAACAACCAGAGCGTTTTTTGCGATTCAACACTGCGTCGCTTTAACTGACAATCCCCGTTCTGGCTCTCATGCCCGCAATCGCGCATGGCCGGCGGACATCGCACTCAGCCACACACATTGGGACCCCTGCCGTGCAGTGGGCGTGCACGCCTGCTATAGCGGTTTAGAGGGCCAGCCTACACTAACGGTGTAGGGGGTGGCTGGCCAGCTAGTGGTTAAACTATATGGAATTCATGACGATGTGGTGTCTGACAGAGGAGTACAGTTTACTTCAAAATTTTGGAAAACCTTTTTCTCAGCCTTAGGTGTAACAGTTAATCAGTCTTCTGCTTTCCATCCCCAATCTAATGGTCAGACTGAGAGGACCAATCAAACCTTGGAGCAGTACCTTCAATGTTTTGTCAGTTATCTTCAGGATAACTGGGTGGATTATCTTTCTACAGCAGAATTTGCTTATAACAATTCTAATCATAGCTCCACTTCTCAAAGTCCTTTTTTATTTAAACAACTGGTATTATCCAGTTTTTATTCCTGATCTTCCTATCTCAACTCCAATTCCTTCAGTTACCAACAGATTAACTACTTTGCAGGAGATTAAGGAGAAATTGATTGAGACTTTGAAGGAGGCTCAGGAATGTTACAAGAAGGCTGCTGATAGACATCGCAGATCACTTCCTACCTTTCATGTGGGTGACAAAGTTTGGTTATCAACAACAAAATTTGAAGGTCCATGTTCCGTCTGCAAAGCTGGGCCAAAAGTTTGCAGGACCATTCAAGATTATTGCTCAAGTCAATCCAATTACCTTTTCGCTTAAAACTTCATGACAGTATGAAAATTCACCCTATCTTTCATATACTGTATCACTACTGAAACCATTTCAAGAAAATCCTTTTTCTGGAAGAATTCTTCCACCTCCTCCACCTGTTGAGGTAGAGGGGGAAGTAGAATTTGTGGTGGAGAAAATTCTTGATTCCAGGATCTTTAGAAACAAGCTACAATATCTGGTCTAAAGGGAAGGATATGGGCCAGAAGAAAATTCTTGGGAGCCTGAGGAGAATGTTCATGCCCCTAAATTAACAAGAGAATTCCACCAGAGGCTTCCTCACAAACCCAGTCCTAAGACATCCAGAGAGGAGGGGAGTACTGTCAGGTTCTGAACTCTAACCTGGGACCTCTTCTGTGTTTGGCGTTGACTCTTCTCACTGAGCTATCTGGAATGCTGGACAGTGCCCTGCCTGATCTATTGGACAATCCTGCCTGATCCATTGGACAACCCTGCCTTGTGTCTTGATTGCTGTTGAACCTTGAACTCCTTGCTCCTCCCATGAATTTCCTATATACAGTAAGCCTTGTCTCTGCACTTCCTCTTTGCCAGGTTATTGTGCTTTCTTAGCCAGTGCCTTGCTCTTGTCTACCCTTCTGCCACCCATATTTTTCTACCACTCGTTATCGACCCTTGGCTTGTTCCTTTGACTACTCTTCTGCCTAATCCCAACCTGCAACTACTAGTTACCAACCTTTTGGGTTGTTTACCGACCACGCTTCTGTTTGATCCTTATCTGCTACTGGACCCCAGCTTGCTCACCTCATCGTGGGGCAATCCTGAGGGCCGTGACCTGGTACTAACATGCAGCTAATTCCATCTCCACCATCAGGAGCTCTGGTGAACACCGGTTACTTAGACTCTGCACCTTAGGCGAGCCTGCACCAGGGTGACTGCCAGGGTGACTGCCTGTGTACCCATCCTGCTGGTCGGGGTAGTCCTGCAACTGCTATAGCAACTGGTTTTTGGGCCTGATGTCTGATCGTGACAGTACCACTGCTTCATAATACCTTCTAATATCGGGTGCGGCTAATCCCCCGTATGCTTTATCCTTACTCAGTAGAGCATACTGTACTCTCAGTTTCTTTTTCTGCCAAATACATTTCAATATCATTCCTTTAGGTGTCTCAAAATATATCGGGGGTAGAGCTATTGGCAGCATCTGAAATTTTTACAAAATGTTCAGAAGTATTACCATCTTTATTACATTTATTCTTCCTATCCATGAAAGAGGTTTCATCATTATTTTTTTTTAAGTTCAGTTTTAATCTCATTTAGTAAGGGAATATGATTTACTTCTTTTTTCAACAAATGGAGTAAAGTTTTAATCCCAGATATGTTAAATCTGTTTTCCCTCATGTAAAAGGGATTTCAACCTGTAAAGCTTGTTCTTCCTTCTTATTTATATTTATATTTAATATTTCAGATTTAATTGGATTAATCTTTAAGTTAGACAGTTCTCCATATTCTTTAAGTTCTTTTACTAAGTTTTTGGCAGTGTAATGCCCTGTACACACGGTCGGATTTTCCAGTGGAAAATGTGTGATAGGACCTTGTTGTCGGAAATTCCGACTGTGTGTGGGCTTCATCACACATTTTCCATCGGAATTTCCAACACACAAAGTTTGAGAGCTTGCTATAAAATTTTCCGACAACAAAATCCGTTGTCAGAAATTCCGATCATGTGTATACAAATCCGATGCACAAAGTGCCACGCATGCTCAGAATAAATTAAGAGATGAAAGCTATTGGCTACTGCCCCGTTTATAGTCCTGAGGTACGTGTTTTACGTCACCGCGTTCAGAATGATCGGATTTTCTGACAACTTTGTGTGACCGTGTGTATGCAAGGCAAGTTTGAGCCAACAACCGTTGGAAAAAATCCATGGATTTTGTTGTCGGAATGTCCGATCAATGTCCGACTGTGTGTACAGGGCATTATTCTGGGGTGGGTTACATAGCATAGGACACCGTGTGTACAGGGCTTTCTAGTGAAAGAACGAACAAGAGGGGTGAAAGTGGATACCCCTGACGTGTACCGTTCATCATTTCAAAAGTTGATGACAGACTCCCATGGATTTTCACTGCAGCTGTAGGGTGACTATACAATACTTTGACCCATCCAACCATCCTAGGGCCTATTCCTATATTCTCTAACGTTGTTATTAGAAAATCCCAAGTCTACTCTGTCAAACGCTTTTTCTGCATCTAGTGACAGAAATAGCGCTGGGACCTTTCTACTTTTTAATTTATGCAACAAAAATAAAGTTCTTATTTCATTATCTTTTCCTTCTCTTCCTTGGACGAACCCTGTTTGATCTGCATGGATCCATTCAGGCATCAATTATTTCAATCTAGTAGCTAGCACCTTTGCATACAGTTTTGTATCTGCATTCAAAAGTGCTATTGGTCTGTAGCTGGAGTGCAGAGTTGCATCTTTCCCTTCTTTAGGTATCACTGTAACATGTGCCAACAGAGATTCTTTCCTCATATTTTCCTCTTCTCCTAACCTATTCATATAATTACAGAGTTTTTGTACTAGTTCTTTCAATTTTTTATAATATTTTATCGTTAGACCATCTGGGCCTGGGCTCTTGCCTATTGAAGTATTTTTTAAAGCTGTTCTTATTTCCTATGAATTTATTGGTTATTCTAAATGTTGGGAAAACTAATTGTCAGCACACAGGTCTGAGCCCAGGACCTCTGTTGCATCTGGCAGTAGCTCTTTTTAGTGTGCTACCTGAGATGCTTGACAACTCCCTTCCTGATCCCTTGGACAAGCTTACTTTCTATCTTGTTCAAGGTTTGCCTTAAACTGATTGCTCCTTCCATGAACTTCCTACTTAAGCCACGCCTTTGCGCTTCCTGTTTGCCAGATTATTGTGCTCTTCTCCAGTCAATATCTTGCTTCTTACACTCCTGCTGCCATCCATATCTTCATTACACTTGTTACAGACTTTTGGCCAGTGGCGGCCCGTCCATAGGGGGCGCCTGGGCGCTGCCCCCCCCCCCCCCTCCAGGCAGCAAAAAAAAAAAAAAAAGTAAAAAAAAAAAAATTTTTTTAATACTGGCCCTTTAAAAAAAAAAAAAAGGAAAAAAAAAAGGTCCTTAAGTGCACTGTGTTCGGACGCCGGATACAGTGCGACGCCGGACACAGTGCACTTATAGGAAGCACCACGTCTATGCAATCACGAGATTGCAGACGTGGCGCTGCATTTGCGGGCGTTTAGCCCGCCTTGGGGCGTTTTCTGAAGCGCCAAGTAGCTTCCGCCCGGCCATAGTAATACATACTACAGGCGCCGGGCGGAAGCTACTTGGCACTTCAGATTTGATTGACATCTGCCCTGAGTCAGATGTCACTTCCTGGTTCTCTCTCTCATTGTGCCCGAGGAGGAAGCAGGAAGAATGCTGGTGCCAGTGTGAGGAGGACACCGCAGGAGACCCAAGGTAAGTACCTCTGTGTGGAGAATGGGGGGGACACCTGCTGTTGGGGGGCTCTGATGGGGACAACTGCTGTGGGGGGCTCTGATGGGGGACACCTGCTGTTGGGGGGCTCTGATGGGAACAACTGCTGTGGGGGGCTCTGATGGGGGACACCTGCTGTTGGGGGGCTCTGATGGGGACAACTGCTGTGGGGGCTCTGATGGGGGACACCTGCTGTGGGGGGCTCTGATGGGGGACACCTGCTGTGGGGGGGCTCTGATGGGGGACACCTGCTGTGGGGGGCTCTGATGGGGGACACCTGCTGTGGGGGGCTCTGATGGGGGACACCTGCTGTGGGGGGGCTCTGATGGGGGACACCTGCTGTGGGGGGCTCTGATAGGAGACACCTGCTGTGGGGGGATCTGATGGGGGACACCTGCTGTGGGGGGCTCTGATGGGGGACACCTGCTGTGGGGGGCTCTGATGGGGGACACCTGCTGTGGGGGGCTTTAATAGGGGACACCTGCTGTGGGGGGCTCTGATGGAGGACTCTGATGGGGGACACCTGCTGTGGGGGGACTTTGATGGGGACACCTTCTGTGGGGGGACTCTGATGGGGACACCCTGCTGTGGGGGACACCTGCTGTGGGGGGCTCTAAAGTGGGACTCTGATGGGGGACACCTGCTGTCGGGGGACTTTGATGGGGACACCTGCTGTGGGGGGACTCTGATGGGGACACCTGCTGTGGGGGGACTCTGATGGAGACACCCTGCTGTGGGGGACACCTGCTGTGGGGGGCTCTAAAGGGGACACCTGCTGTGGGGGGACTCTGATGGGGACACCTGCTGTTGGGGGGCTCTGATGGGGACACCTGCTGTGGGGGGCTCTGATGGGGACACATGCTGTGGGGGGGCTCTGATGGGGGACACCTGCTGTGGGGGGGCTCTGATGGGGACAACTGCTGTGGGGGGCTCTGATGGGGGACACCTGCTGTTGGGGGGCTCTGATGGGGACAACTGCTATGGGGGGCTCTGATGGGGGACACCTGCTGTGGGGGGCTCTGATGGGGGACACCTGCTGTGGGGGGGCTCTGATGGGGGACACCTGCTGTGGGGGGACTCTGATGGGGAACACCTGCTGTGGGGGGCTCTGGTGGGGGACACCTGCTGTGGGGGGCTCTGGTGGGGGGCTCTGATGGGGGACACCTGCTGTGGGGGGCTCTGATGGGGACACCTGCTGTGGGGGGACTCTGATGGGGGACACCTGCTGTGGGGGGCTTTGATAGGGGACACCTGCTGTGGGGGGCTCTGATGGGGGACACCTGCTGTGGGGGGCTCTGATAGGGGACACCTGCTGTGGGGGGGCTCTGATTTGGGACACCTGCTGTGGGGGGCTCTGATGGGGACACCTGCTGTGGGGGGCTCTGATGGGGGACACCTGCTGTGGGGGGCTCTGATGGGGGACACCTGCTGTGGGGGGATTTAATAGGGGACACCTGCTGTGGGGGGCTCTGATGGAGGACTCTGATGGGGGACACCTGCTGTGGGGGGACTTTGATGGGGACACCTTCTGTGGGGGGACTCTGATGGGGACACCCTGCTGTTGGGGGACTCTGATGGGGACACCCTGCTGTGGGGGACACCTGCTGTGGGGGGCTCTAAAGGGGGACTCTGATGGGGGACACCTGCTGTGGGGGGACTTTGATGGGGACACCTGCTGTGGGGGACTCTGATGGGGACACCTGCTGTGGGGGGACTCTGATGGAGACACCCTGCTGTGGGGGACACCTGCTGTGGGGGGCTCTAAAGGGGACACCTGCTGTGGGGGGACTCTGATGGGGACACCTGCTGTTGGGGGGCTCTGATGGGGACACCTGCTGTGGGGGGCTCTGATGGGGACACCTGCTGTGGGGGGCTCTGATGGGGGACACCTGCTGTGGGGGGGCTCTGATGGGGGACACCTGCTGTGGGGGGACTCTGATGGGGGACACCTGCTGTGGGGGGACTCTGATGGGGGACACCTGCTGTGGGGGGCTTTGATGGGGGACACCTGCTGTGGGGGGCTCTGGTGGGGGGCTCTGATGGGGGACACCTGCTGTGGGGGGCTCTGATGGGGACACCTGCTGTGGGGGGCTCTGATGGGGGACACCTGCTGTGGGGGGCTTTGATAGGGGACACCTGCTGTGGGGGGCTCTGGTGGGGGGCTCTGATGGGAGACTCTGATGGGGGACACCTGCTGTTGGGGGGCTCTGATGGGGGACACCTGCTGTTGGGGGCTCTGATGGGGGACACCTGCTGTTGGGGGGCTCTGATGGGGGACACCTGCTGTGGGGGGCTCTGATGGGCAACTCCTGTTTTGGGGGGACTCTGATGGGGACACCTGCTGTGGGGGACACCTGCTGTGGGGGGCTCTGATGGGGGACACCTGCTGTGGGGGGACTCTAATGGGGGACACCTGCTGTGGGGGGACTCTGATGGGGGACACCTGCTGTGGGGGGCTCTGATGGGGGACACCTGCTGTGGGGGGCTTTGATAGGGGACACCTGCTGTGGGGGGCTTTGATAGGGGACACCTGCTGTGGGGGGCTCTGGTCGGGGGCTCTGATGGGGGACTCTGATGGGGACACCTGCTGTGGGGGGACTCTGATGGGGACACCTGCTGTGGGGGGACTCTGATGGAGACACCTGCTGTGGGGGGACTCTGATGGGGACACCTGCTGTGGGGGGACTCTGATGGGGACACCTGCTGTGGGGGGACTCTGATGGGGACACCTGCTGTGGGGGGACTCTGATGGGGACACCTGCTGTGGGGGGACTCTGATGGGGACACCTGCTGTGGGGGGACTCTGATGGAGACACCTGCTGTGGGGGGGCTCTGATGGAGACACCCTGCTGTGGGGGACACCTGCTGTGGGGGACTCTGATGGGGACACATGCTGTGGGGGGCTCTGATGGAGACACCCTGCTGTGGGGGGCTCTGATGGGGACACATGCTGTGGGGGGCTCTGATGGAGACACCCTGCTGTGGGGGGCTCTGATGGGGACACCTGCTGTGGGGGGCTCTGATGGGGACACATGCTGTGGGGGGACTCTGATGGAGACACCCTGCTGTGGGGGACACTTGCTGTGGGGGGCTCTGATGGGGACACCTGCTGTGGGGGGCTCTGGTGGGGGTCTCTGATGGGGGACTCTGATGGGGACACCTGCTGTGGGGGGACTCTGATGGGGACACCTGCTGTGGGGGGACTCTGATGGAGACACCTGCTGTGGGGGGACTCTGATGGGGACACCTGCTGTGGGGGGACTCTGATGGGGACACCTGGATGGGGACACCTGCTGTGGGGGGACTCTGATGGGGACACCTGCTGTGGGGGGACTCTGATGGAGACACCTGCTGTGGGGGGACTCTGATGGGGACACCTGCTGTGGGGGACGCTGATGGGGACCCCTGCTGTGGGGGGACTCTGATGGAGACACCTGCTGTGGGGGGGCTCTGATGGAGACACCTGCTGTGGGGGGACTCTGATGGGGACACCTGCTGTGGGGGGACTCTGATGGAGACACCTGCTGTGGGGGGGCTCTGATGGAGACACCCTGCTGTGGGGGACACCTGCTGTGGGGGGGCTCTGATGGGGACACATGCTGGGGGGGGCTGTGATGGAGACACCCTGCTGTGGGTGGCTCTGATGGGGACACATGCTGTGGGGGGGCTCTGATGGAGACACCCTGCTGTGGGGGGCTCTGATGGGGACACCTGCTGTGGGGGGCTCTGATGGGGACACATGCTGTGGGGGGACTCTGATGGAGACACCCTGCTGTGGGGGACACTTGCTGTGGGGGGCTCTGATGGGGACACATGCTGTGGGGGGACTCTGATGGAGACACCCTGCTGTGGGGGACACTTGCTGTGGGGGGCTCTGATGGGGACACCTGCTGTGGGGGGCTCTGGTGGGGGTCTCTGATGGGGGACTCTGATGGGGACACCTGCTGTGGGGGGACTCTGATGGGGACACCTGCTGTGGGGGGACTCTGATGGAGACACCTGCTGTGGGGGGACTCTGATGGGGACACCTGCTGTGGGGGGACTCTGATGGGGACACCTGGATGGGGACACCTGCTGTGGGGGGACTCTGATGGGGACACCTGCTGTGGGGGGACTCTGATGGAGACACCTGCTGTGGGGGGACTCTGATGGGGACACCTGCTGTGGGGGACTCTGATGGGGACACCTGCTGTGGGGGGACTCTGATGGAGACACCTGCTGTGGGGGGGCTCTGATGGAGACACCTGCTGTGGGGGACTCTGATGGGGACACCTGCTGTGGGGGGACTCTGATGGAGACACCTGCTGTGGGGGGCTCTGATGGGGACACATGCTGTGGGGGGGCTGTGATGGGGACACCCTGCTGTGGGTGGCTCTGATGGGGACACATGCTGTGGGGGGGCTCTGATGGAGACACCCTGCTGTGGGGGGCTCTGATGGGGACACCTGCTGTGGGGGGCTCTGATGGGGACACATGCTGGGGGGGGACTCTGATGGAGACACCCTGCTGTGGGGGACACTTGCTGTGGGGGGCTCTGATGGGGACACATGCTGTGGGGGGACTCTGATGGAGACACCCTGCTGTGGGGGGACTCTGATGGAGACACCCTGCTGTGGGGGACACCTGCTGTGGGGGGCTCTGATGGGGACACATGCTGTAGGGGGACACTGATGGCAACTCTGATGTAAGGGGACAGAGGCTGTATTTGGGGGGGGCAGAGGCTGCATTTTGGGGGGGGCAGAGGCTGCATTTGGATTTGGGGGGGAGACAGAGGCTGCATTTTATGTGACAGAGGCTGCATTTGATGTGACAGAGGCTGCATGTAAGAAGGGACTGCTGGGGACACCTGATGGCATCTGGTTGTAGGCGACGTGGCTAGTGACACACTCGGGGCTCCCACTGATTCTGCATTATGGTGAGTTGAACGATTTCTTTTTATTTTACAATGTAATAATAGTAATAATGAGCTTCAATCATCCTGACATCATAACAACCATGGTGATGGGATGATTGAAGCGCTAACACCAGGTGTTTGGAGTATCTTTATCTGCTGATTGTTAAACTTTGTAGAATTTCTTTTGTTGTGTAGGATCTAGGCCTGCTGTCCCTCTCTCCCTCTCCCTCCATCCCTCGTTCATCTCAGACGCTAACCACACCACCTTAGAGCCACGCCCACTATTTCGCTGAAACCACGCCCATTTTCACCAAGTGGGAGGGGTCAAAAAGGAAGGGCGGGGTCTGGCGCCCCCCCATCCTAAAACTTCACCAGCCGCCACTACTTTTGGCTTCTTCCTTGACCATGCTTTGGCTTGATCCAGACCTGCAACCACGTGGTACCAACCTTTGGCTTGTTTACTAACTATACTTCTGCTTGATCCCTACCTGCTACATCTCTTCCTGGACCCTCACTTGCCCACGTCCTGGTGGTGTAATACTGAGGATTGTGACCTAGCATTATCATGCAGTGAAACCCATCTCTACCATCAGGAGCTCTGATGAATACCGGTTAGTGCTTAGACCCCGCACCTCGGGTGAGTATGTGTCATCCACCAGGCTGCTGGTCTGTGTGAACTTTCACTGCAATAGCTACTGGCCATCGAGCTTGATCCCTGACTATAACACATATATCTAGGATGTTACATTTATATTTATGTACAGTAAATGGTAAAAAAAAATACCTCTTCTGTCCACCACTCTCCTTTGAGAAAAAAATCTCAGGGCTGTTAAGGCTTTAGCACTTTATAGAGTTCATCAGGGTAATAGAGGGAGAGATTCAAAGCCCAATTCCATGATGTTGCAACCCAGCAAACTGGTGACCCGGCCCCCTCTGACACCACGGTGGAAGCTTTAGGGAAGTCCCTGTGTGTCAGAGGGGGCGGGGTCACCGGGTGGCCCCGCCCTCAGTTATATAAGAGCTGTCACAAGAACAGGAGCGTCCCACAGCAGCAACTCCCCATTGAGGTGGATCGTCCGGAGGATGAAGCAGGGAAAAAGAAGCCGGAGGAAGATGCTAGAGGAGAAGACCGGAGGAAGATGCCAGAGGAGAAAACCGGAGGAAGATGCCAGAGGAGAAAACCGGAGGAAGAAGCGGGGGAAGAACAAGATGGAGGAAGAAGAAGAAAACTGAAGGAAGACCAGAAGAAGAGGGGAAAGAAGAAGACATTAATAAAGGAATTGTCAAAAAACGGCTATTGTCTTTTTTGACATTTTTGACACTTTTTTTGTGAAAAAAAATAAAATAAAGAAAAAAAGGAAATGTCCCAAATTGTCTACTGTCATTTTTATCATTTTGACACTTATTTTGGTAAATGTGTACCCGATACCCATTCACATAGGGGGGGCGGGATCTGGGGGTCCCCTTGTTAAAGGGGGCTTCCAGATTCTGAAAAGCCCCCTGCCCGCAGTCCCCCACCATCCCAAGGCAAGGGTTGTGGGGATGAGGCCCTTGTCCCCATGAACATGGGGACAAGGTGTTTTGGGGGACCCCAAATAACCTTCCCCATGTTGAGGGTATGTGGCCTGGTACGGTTCAGGAGGGGGAGCTGCTCTCTCATCCCCCCTCTTTTCCTGCGGCCCGTTAGGTTGCGTGCTCAGACCCAAAGGGCCTGGTAATGGACTGTGGGGGAATCCCATGCCGTTTTTATCAATGAACTTTTATGTGTATTGCTGGGACATTATAGCCGCAAGTACTTTTAAATGACTTTTTCCTTTAGAAATGTCATTTAAAAAATGTCTTTAGACTGTTTTAAACATGGGAAACATGCGCCCCTTTACAGGCATACTATAGACACCCCCCAGGTACGAAATTTAAAGGAATATTACACTTTTATTGTTTCACTTTAAGCATTATTAAAATCACTGCTCCCGAAATTTTTGAAACTTTTTTTTGCATTGATACATGTCCCCTGGGGCAGAACCCAGGTCCCCAAATACATTATGAAAATACCATGCATATAAGCCTTTAAAATTAGCACTTTTGATTTCTCCCATAGGCTTTTAAAGGGTGTTCCACGACTTTCGAATTTGCCATGAACACCCCAAATTGTTCACTGTTCGGCGAACAGCCAATGCTCGAGTCGAACTCATGTTCGTCCCAAACATAAAGCCCATCCCTAGTCTTTATCATGTGCAATGCTGTTGCTATGCTGATGTTTGAGGAAGACAACATGATTTAGGAATACCAATATGAATTGTTTGATACTTTGTAGGTTGGAAAACCCTGCATGCACATATTAAAGATATTCCAAAATTTAACTACTGGTTATTTTGTCTTTTTCTATTAGTAAGTAGATTACTAATTACTAAGGAAGGACAAGTAGAACACCTTGAGGCAAATAATAACATGTCCATACTGTTTAAAAAACTCTACCGCTCTGTGGCATTGATTGCCTGAACAAGTAGATAATGTTCACTTAGCTTAGTGAACCAAGTGAAGCTTTATTCACTTAGAATGCTGAATCATGTGGGAATTGAAGTGACTGATTGAGGGGGCAGGAGGCGGAGCCTAGCAGAGCAGACATGCATTGTTAGAGCTCCACACCGCTGAGGAGAGAAGAGAAGGACAAAGCGGAGCCTGCAGGCTCAAAAGGTATCCATTTGAACCTTTTTGCCCCAGGGAACAAACTGTGAAAGTTTGGGCAGGAAATATAGTACTGGGAGGAAACCGTGGCAGAAATAAAAATCACCTCACAAAGAGCTCACAGGCACTCACTGCAGCTGAAGCAGCTCCAGTCACCTCACAAGTTACAGCATCAGGGCGCTCTCACAGACAGAAAATGTCACAGCAAGACTCTCCATTTGAGTCAGATACAGAACAAATCCTCTCACAAACTTCTCCACAAGCCTCCTCAGTATCCCCAGTAATATTATTACAATTTGAAAAGATGCTTCATAAGGCTTTAAAACAAACCTCAGACCAAATAACAAAAAGCCTAACCAAAGAAATAAGAGAGCTGGGAAACCGCACCGCAGCCTTAGAAATAAAAATGGATGAAATTGAAATTACAACCCAAGAAAATATAACAGAATTGGAACAATTAAAAGAAGAGAATTTAATACTTCAAACTAAGCTCGAAGATTACGAAAATAGAGCCAGACGTTCAAACTTACGCATAAGGGGAATACCTGAAACTGTGACAGACCTGCAATCTACTATTACTGCTCTATTACAAGAACTAAAGCCAGATATCCCTATTGAACGTTTAGAACTGGACAGAGTACACAGAGCCCTCACAGCCAAAAAGAAAGATGGACCCCCACGTGATATAATCACAAAATTTCATTATTACAGAACGAAAGAACAAATACTAATTGCTGCAAGAGAAAAAAAGGAACTTAATTTTCAAGGACACAATTATCAAATTTTTGCTGACCTATCCCAACTTACTATTACTAAAAGACGATCCATGAAACCCCAACTAATGGAACTGCAACGCCACAACATTATGTATCAATGAGGCTTCCCCTTTTCAGTCAGATTTAACTACCAAGGTACAATTTACAGAAGCAGATCAGCAGATGAACTACAACAAACCCTTTTAAAATTAAATCTGACAGAACCCACAAGCAGCAACACTCCCACACGCAGAAGAATGGCATCATCTTCACCTTCAGGCAGCACCCAGAAAATTTCAGAACAAAATGGGAATCATCATTCTCACAAAAGAGGCCGTTATGCCACATCATCCATGGACCAAGAAGATTCAATGGACTGACATCCTAATTCCTGATATCTCTTCATTTATTATACTAAGAGATGGTTCTCTATAAAAAAAACCTGTATTTATAACTGAATGTAACTGCATTCTGATAGTCACACACTGTGTGGGATCATGTTACATTCCAGTTATATTTCTTATTACTTCTGATTCATATAGCCTTAGAATATATAAGTGAAATAAGGAAATTCTTGTTCAGTTATATATTATCAGGTAATAACAATAGATTTATTACTTTTTAGGACAAATATGTTCAATAATCCAGAAGTAATGGAAGCTTTTTCTTTCTTTTCTTAAAACAAATATATTATTACCTAACTAGTTCTTAGAATTATGTTTTTGTTTATTCTAATCTGAAGCAATACAACCTCAATTTTATGAGTTAACATATCTAAACAGTTACATATGAATAAAATATGTAATTGTTTACTCTAAAAGGGTTAAAATCCCAAAATAATTCAAACTATTTTCATCAATACCAAAGTTATTAACAGTACCTTTCTAACTGAATTATTTAGCCTAGGGCAAGACTAACCATATACAACCACCCTGGAATAAATAATTTCAACAAAAACTATATTCTGCACTCCAATTAATGAAACATCATTTTGATGTCTTTTGACATAGCACTTCTCTCCTGTAAGCGGAAGATCCGTGTACCCCCATTAGCCCTCCTCATTCTCCCAACCATATTATGTGGGAGTGTGACGAAGGCACTTATTCCCCTGAGAGAGATATTTATTCTCTTTCACGGGTAAATTGTGATTACTTGCAAAAAATAATTTATACAATGTATCATCCAATCTCATATGTTTTTTGTTTACTCTTTACTCCAGAATTCACTGGTTTCTTTTCTATCTATTCATCTCTTCAGTCCACACAGGTTGATCTGCGCAGTCAGCTCTGCATAACAAAAAGTAAGTCAAAACTATTTGATCTATTGCCATGGCACCACTGAATATACTTTCCCTGAATGTTCAGGGAATAAATGTCCCTCAAAAAAGGACCAAAGCCTTCCGTACTTTCCATAACAAGAAGGCTCACATAGTATGCCTCCAAGAAACACACTTCACCAAAGATTCTACTCCAAAATATATTTCTCCTTTTTATCAACAAATTTACACGGCTTCTGCCTGTACCAAGCAAAGGGGAACTCTAATTGTATTTCACCGATCCACACCATTCACCTTATCATCAGAAATTAAAGACCCAGAAGGTAGATACCTGATACTCATGGGTTATATAATGGATACAGCAATCACTGTGATTTCCTACTACGCTCCTAACAAACAACCTACACCATTCCTCTCACATATATTACAAGTGATTAATACACACAAAATAGGAACAGTGATAATGTGTGGGGATTCGAACCAGGTCCTCCTCCCATTTCTAGATAAATCACCTTTTACACCATCCAAAATAACATCTAGATTACCTTTTTCTCAACTTCTTTCCAAATACAATCTGGTAGATTCATGGAGAGAAAGTAACCCAATGAAAAAGAAATTCACTTATTTCTCGCACCCTCATCAAACCTTCACCTGAATAGATCATATTTTTCTAACAATAGGAATGATACCAGAAATTATTGCATCAGATATAATTCCGATTCCGTGGTCTGACCATAATGCAGTATACACTACTATAGCCTCAGCCATACCAAAAGCACATGACCCAACGTGGTACTTACCGGACATAATGCTCAAACACCCACTACATCAGATGGCCATTGAACAAGCTTTAAAGGAATACATATCAATTAATAATACAACAGACATCTCCCCAATAACACTGTGGGAAGCTCATAAGCCTGTCTTGTGTGGTACAATACAAAGACAAATGGCACTATTTAAACGGGAATGCAAAAATCTAGCAAAAAAACTAGAACTCAATTTTAATGCAGCCTACATATCATTTCAAGATAATCCATCTCAGAGTACAAAATCTCATCTGGAAAAATCTAGATTGAAATACGATCTATTTCTCACTGAGTCAGTTGATAAATCCCTCAAACGCTCCAAACACAATTTGTACATGAATACAAACAAACCAGGTACATATTTGGCTCGGGCATTAAATTCAACTAACAAATCTTTCAAACCAATACGTTTGAAATTATCAAAAAATGTTTACACTTGTAATCCAGTTAAAATAGTCCATAAATTTCACTCACATCTCGCAACTTTATACAAGACAAACAATGAATTTAATCCTACAGAGGCTGAATCCTTCTTCTCAAAAATAACCTTACCTGAGTTATCTCAGAATCAAAAAAGCAGTTTGGATGAGCCTATAACTATAGATGAAGTTGCTAACGCCATAAAAGACCTAAAACTTAACAAAAGACCAGGCCCAGACGGCTACTCGGCTTTATACTATAAAACATTCTCAGAAATACTCTCTCCCATTCTCACTGAAACTTTTAACAAACTTCTAGATGGACATTCTTTTCGGCAAGAAACACTAATGGCAATTGTTTGTATGATCCCAAAACCCCTTTCTGATGATACTTCCTGTGTGAATTATCGGCCTATCTCTCTGTTAAACCTTGATATTAAATTATTAGCAAAAATAATAGCAAAACGCCTCAATAGCATTATAGGAAAATTAATACATAGAGATCAAGTAGACTTCATGCCAAATAGACAGGCAGGCGATAATATACGCAGGGCAGTGTTATTGGCACATATTGCTAAAAAACGGAAAATCCCTTTATGTTTTCTATCTCTCGATATTAAGAGGGCATTTGACACAGTATCCTGGCAATATATGCAATATTCATTACAAAAATGGGGTTTTGGACCCCACTTTTTAACATGGATCAAAGCATTATATAATAAACCCAAAGCCTATATAAAATATGCTGGATACAAATCTGAAGCCTTTAATATCGAAAGAGGTACCCGACAGGGTTGCCCATTATCTCCCTTATTATTTGCCCTTATACTCGAACCCATGGCCCAATACATCAGAACAAACCAAACTATAACTGGCATTGAAGTAGGAGGTATTACACACAAATTATGTATATTTGCAGACGATATATTACTTTTTCTATCATCACCACAGGTCTCTGGTCCTAACTTAATACCAGCTCTTGATGGGTTTGCAGCCCTATCCGGCCTTATGATTAATCCTAAGAAATGCCTAGTGCTTAATATTTCACTCACAAACATGGAATTGATCCCGGCTAGGGCTGCACTCCCATTCACATGGGCAGAAAAATCAATCCCATATCTTGGAATTCATTTAACAGCATCTCATTCTGACTTATTCTCAACCAATTATCCTCCTGTATTAAGACAGATCACAAATCTAATAAAACAATGGTCGCAACTTCCTTTATCCTGGATAGGGAAGATTAATGCAATCAAAATGACTATTCTACCCAAATTGCTTTATCTATTCAGAGTCCTCCCTATTCCAATTCCTTCCTATTTTTTGAGAATAGTACAAAAAAGAGCAACTTCGTTTATATGGGGCTCTTCTAAACCACGTGTACCTCTACACACACTACATCTTCCCAAAAATAAAGGAGGCCTGGGATACCCTAATTTTACTAACTACTACAGAGCAGCACATTTGGCCAGTCTGTCCAAATACCATGCAAAACAGGAAATCCCATTATGGGTATTTATAGAGGCTTCAGAAAATGACCCTCTATTAATATCAAATTTATTATGGCTTGATCCTAAAGACCGCTTTAAAATTCATAATCCCATAACTAAACACTTCTTATCTCTCTGGGATAAACTAAAAACCAAATATCAGTTACAATCTCCACACAATCCTCTCCTTTCTTTTATCAGAAATCCGGCCTTTTATCCGGCATGGATCTACCCAAATTCTTTTAAAGCTTGGACAACATCAGGCATTCAGACACTAAATGACTTCATAGCATCTAAATCATTCCTTTCATTCCCATCGCTTAGAGAAAAATATGATCTACCAAACTCTGAGATATTTAGATATCTCCAAATCAAAAATTTCTATACGCCATTCCTAAAGGGGGATACACCATTATCCCAATTATCCATTTTTGAATCAATCTGTACAAAAGATCCATTTGCTAAAGGTACAATTTCATCACTTTATAATCAATTATATGGAGTAGCAAATCTTAATAGACCCTCTTACGTTCAGAGGTGGGAGGAGGACCTGGGACGAACTTTAGAAGACATGGACTGGTCTAACATATGGCTCACATCTAAGTCATCTTCACCCAACATCTTAGCACTGGGGACAAATTATAAAGTCCTAACTCGCTGGTACCTTGTACCCGCTAGAGTGGCAAAATATTTACCTAATACCTCAGCTCTTTGTTTTCGAGGATGCCCAGAAATAGGCACATATTTACACATATGGTGGACATGCCCAGTAATCCAAACCTTCTGGAAGGAAGTCTTCGTGATTGTATCTAAAATATTTAAAAAAATAATACAACCAGATCCATATTTAACTTTACTTAATCTAAAACAGGCATGGTTAACACTCTCTCAATTCAAACTTATGATCCAACTAATAACGGCTGCAAAACAAACAGTGGCCAAGGCATGGAAATCTCCTACATTGGTACTAGCAGAAACAATTCACAGAATGAATAATACAATGTCCCATGCTAAGATGGTAGCCATTGATCAAAATCAAATTCCAAAATTTGAAAAACTTTGGCATCCTTGGATAAAACAACAGTTCCTGTCAAACTTCAATGACTCTGTCCTGTTGCCATGGTAACAGATTAAATGACTTACAGAGACACCCATTCTAAGGCTTCAAAGAGAACTAAAAAGAATAATAAACTGACGAGCGGGACAACCTTGTGGACCATACCTCTACCTTTCAACCCTTTTTCTTCTTTCTCTTTCCTTTTCTCCACCTTACGATTAAAGCTCATTATCAGAATTTATTTGACCTATATGCACTCTACTTGTAAACAATATGTATAGTAGGTATAAATCATTTAAATACCTACAAAAGTAACTAAGGAAATGATATATATCTTTAATTTAGGTTTACGTGAACCCAATGTTTAATATTTGAAATTTCATGATATTTACCTATATAAACCCTACTGTAAAACAATGAGCTTACTTTATAGATCCTTGTAAACTTACTTTATGTATCTTTATAACATTGTATACTCAATAAACTTCTTTTGACAAGGAAGTTACTGATTGAAGGATTGAAGTGAACACAGCTTTACTTCATGTACTACATTAAGTAGAAATTCACATTGAAAGTTGAAAACTATCTTTCTCTTTAGTAATTCAACACCTATATGTGTTGTATATTTTAACTGTGCAGCAGATAACAAAATCACAAGTGTTTGAGAAAACTGTTTCAGGCTCTCTGTGTGATTTAGTTTGTCAGTGATAGAATAGCTGGCAATTACATTTTTGTGTTTCATTTGTAAATTTGTTTTAATCCAAAGGGATTCCTGTACCACAAGCAGCTAGTAAAAAAGATAGCCATATCCATATATTCAATACCTTATACGTACATGTCTCACTCAACTTCATTCTCAAAACAAGTTTCCATTTAAAACAAAACTAATTATCTTACCCTCTGTTTTACGATAACTATACACATACATATTAACCATTTGCAGACCGCCGCGCGACGATGTACGTCGGCACAATGGCACGAGCAAGCATAAGGACTTATTTATAAGTCCTTGCCTGCCCGCGGGCTGGAGGTCCGATCAGACCCCCCTGGTGCCTGCGGCGGTCGGATTATCATCAGGGGAAACCAAGGCCACTCATTCGTGCCCCCCCTCCCGATCTCTCCTGCCGAATGAAATGCTTCCTCGGCTTCTGTAATGTAAACAGAAGCGGAGGAAGTGATGTCATCTCTCCTCGAGCCGGTCTTTTCGTTCCGGCGCCGAGGAGAGAAGACGTCCAAGTAAGTTTGCACCAACACTACACTAACAGTAGAACACGCAGGCACACTTTTCACCCCCATCACCCCGCAGTCACCCCCCGATCACCCCCCTATACCCCCTGTCACAGTGACACCAATAGCAGTTTTTTTTTCTGATTATTGCATTGGTGTCAGTTTGTGACAGTTAGAAGTGGTAGGGCAGTTAGATTTAGCCCCCTTTAGGTCTAGGGTACCCCCCTAACCCCCCCTAATAAAGTTTTAATGCTGTGATCACCCCCCGTCGCCAGTGTCACTAAGCGATCATTTATCTGATTGCTGTATTAGTGACACAGGTGACCCTAGTTAGGGAGGTAAGTATATAGGTTCGCCGTCAGTGTTTTATAGTGACAGGGACCCCCATATACTACCTAGTAAAGGTTTTAACCCCCTGATTGCCCCCTAGTTAACCCTTTCACCAGTGATCACCATATAACTGTTACGGGTGACGCTGGTTAGTTAGGTTGTTTTTTATAGTTTTAGGGCACCCGCTGTTTATTACCTAATTAGGGTTTAGCCCCCTGATCGCCCGGCGGTGATATAAGTTAAGTTTTAGGGTCAGATAAGGTCCGTGTCGCCCCAGGCAGCCAGTAGTGCTAACACCCACGCATGCAGCATACACCTCCCTTAGTGGTATAGTATCTGAACAGATCAATATCTGATCCGATCAGATCTATACTAGCGTCCCCAGCAGTTTAGGGTTCCCAAAAATGCAGTGTTAGCGGGATCAGCCAGATACCTGCTAGCACCTGCGTTTTGCCCCTCAGCCCAGCCCAGCCCACCCAAGTGCAGTATCGATCGATCACTGACACTTACAAAACACTAAGCACACATAACTGCAGCGTTCGCAGTCAGGCCTGATCCCTGCGATCGCTAACAGTTTTTTGGTAGCGTTTTGATACAGTCGCTGACAGTCAGGAGCTTTTTTGCCTGTGAGTCTCACTAGTGTACCACTAAATTTAGAGCACAAAATGGCAAATTGAAGGTACACTAGTGAAGAGGCCTACACGTTTCTGAGCATGACAGATGAAGAGGACAGTGAAGAGGAAGTCACTCATCTGTCAGATTCAGGCTCAGAATACGATCCTGTAGACGACAGCGGCTCCATGACAGATAGCTCTGATGACGGAGTTGTGATCCCTGCCAAGGTCAGGCGTACCAGACCCCAATCTTCTTCTGCTGTTGTTGAGGTGCAGGAACCGCAGGGCTCTCGTATGGAGCAGAGCAGTAGTAGTGCCGCTATTCCTTCTGGTGAACTAGCAAGCACCAGCGACCTAGTACACCCTGGTCGTACATCCAGCACTGCAGTAACACTTGGTGACGTGGCGAGTCCCATAAGTGCAGTTCAAGCTGGCGAGGTGGCAAGCATAAGTAGTGTCCTGCTGCCACCAAGAAGACGAACACAGGCCCGTCGTGCCCATAGTGCCCTTCCTGCTGCATTCGCCAATCCGAATTGGGAACCCATCACTTCTGCAGCACCCGTACTTCCCCCATTCACTGGCCAACCCAGCATTTATGTGGAAACAGTTAATTTTACGCCACTGGATATTTATTCGCTGTTTTTCACTGAAGATCTCTATAGCTCTATTGTGGACCAAAGCAGTTTGTACGCTGGCCAACACATTGCCACTATTCCCCAGTCCTCCCTTGCCAGAGATTGGCCTTTCCCTCAACATGGCCATAAATAAAAAGAGTGAGTTGCGGTCATATTGGACCACTGACCCAATTTACCATATGCCCGTGTTCTCTGCCTCCATAGCCAGGGCACGATATGAGCAGATTTTGCGGTTCATGCATTTCAACAACAATGAACTCTGTCGTCCTCGTGGAGACCCTGAATACGATCAGCTCTACAAAATTCGGCCCCTCGTAAACCACTTCAACCAACGTTTTGCAGACTTGTTTACCCCCCATCAAGTTGTCTGCGTTGATGAGTCCCTGGTTAAATTTTCTGGCCTCTTGTCATTCAAACAGTACCTTCCCAGCAAGCGTGCCAGATACGGGGTCAAGATGTATAAGCTCTGTGACAGGGCCACAGGCTATACATGTAGTTTTATGGTTTACGAGGGCAAAGATAGTCACGTAGAGCCGACAAACTACCCTGACTACATAGGAAGCACTGGTAAGATTGTGTGGGACTTGGTGTCACCCTTATTTGGAAAGGGGTACCATTTATATGTGGCCAATTATTACACGAGCGTGCCACTTTTTAGTCACCTTTTTGATCATCAAATTGGAGCATGTGGCACCGTGCGATCTAATCGCCAGGGCTTTCCCCAGCGGCTTGTAGATTCCCGTCTTAGGCTGGGGGAGAGAGCCTGCTTGCGGTGTAATAATTTGCTCACTATGAAGTGGAGGGACAATAAGAATGTTTTCGTTCTTGCCTCCCTTCATGCAGACACGACGGACCAAATTACTACGGCGACTGGTGTTGTGGAGAAACCCCTCTGTGTCCACGAATATAACCAAAATATGGGAGGGGTGGACCTCAACAACCAGTTGTTGGCGCCGTACCTAGTTGCCCGTAAGGCCAGACGCTGTTCCAAAAAATGTCTGTATACTTATTTCAATTGGCTTTGCTGCATGCTTATGTGCTATACAGAGCTTCAGGACGGACTGGATCCTTCCTTAAATTCCAGGAAGAGATCGTCAGAGCCCTTCTGTTTCCAGACGGTGCTCCACCTCACCATCCCCAACCAAATGCAGTAAGCTGGCTGCATGAGAGGCATTCTATTTATGTCCTCCTGAGTACCCCTACCCAACGAGCCCCCCAAAGAAAATGTTGTGTCTGCAGAAAGTGCGGATATAGGCGTGACACCCGCTATTATTGTCCCTCCTGTCCTGGCAATCCTGGTCTTTGCATTGGTGAATGTTTTGAGCGCTACCATACACTAGTTGAGTTTTAGCGTAGGGTACAGCATTGCACAGACACACACTTTCACAGGGTCTCCCAAGATGCCATCGCATTTTGAAAGACCCAAACATGGAACCAGTTACAGTTATAAAAGTTACAGTTATAAAAAAAAATGTAAAAAAAAAAAAAAAAAAAGAAAAAAGTAAAAAAAATAAAAACACAAAAAAATATAAAATAAAAAAAACAAAAATAGTTGTCGTTTTATTGTTAACTCTCTCTCTATTCTCTCTATTGTTCTGCTCTTTTTTACTGTATTCTATTCTGCAATGTTTTATTGTTATGTTTTATCATGTTTGCTTTTCAGGTATGTAATTTTTTTATACTTTACTGTTTACTGTGTTTTTTTGTTAACTAATTTTTTTGGCTTCAGGTACGCCATTCAGCTGCAGCGCGGATTTATTTATCTTGACAGCAACAGCGTTTGCTCCCACAATACATAAAGCCATGACTCCAGCGCTGTCGGAGGTGATTTCACCACCACAGTTACATACTTCAGCATATATGCCGAAGCGTGGGGGCAGCAGTGGGCAGAGGAGCGCTTTGCTCCTACCTTATGCGGGAGGATGCCCCCATGCTTCGGCATATATATATTTTAGGCCCAGGTTGCGTTAAATGTTTTATTTTTTACTATGTTTTTTTTGTATTTGCTTTGCAGGTATAGTAAGTCTTACTGTTAAACTGTAATGTTATTTTGTTTTATTGTTAACCATCATTTGCTTAGCAGGTACGCCATTCAGTTGCAGTGCGGATTTATTTATCTTGACAGCAACAGTGTTTGCTCTCACGATACATAAAGCCATGACTCCAGCGCTGTCGGAGGTGATTTCACCACCACAGTTACATACTTCAGCATATATGCCGAAGCGTGGGGGCAGCAGTGGGTGGAGGAGCGATTTGCTCCTACCTTTTGCGGGAGGATGCCCCCATGCTTCGGCATATATATACTTTAGGCACAGGTTGCGTTAAATGTTTTATTTTTTACTATTTTTTTGTATTTGCTTTGCAGGTATGGTAAGTCTTACTGTTATACTGTAATGATATTTTGTTTTATTGTTAACCATCATTTGTTTAGCAGGTAGGCCATTCAGTTGCAGTGCATATTTATTCATCTTGACAGCAACAGCGTTTGCTCCCACGATACATAAAGCCGTGACTCCAGCGCTGTCAGAGGTGATTTCATCACCACAGTTACATACTTCAGCATATATGCCAAAGCGTGGGGGCAGCAGTGGGCGGAGGAGCGATTTGCTCCTACCTTTTGCAGGAGAATGCCCCCATGCTTCGGCATATGTAAACGGTGTATATATGCCCATCATTAGAAGTGGGTGGATGAAGGGAGATATTCTAATGATGGGCATACCCACCGATCAATCTCTTTTTTTCATGCAGCCTACAGGCTGCATGAAAAAAAAGTTTACAATATATGCCCAACAAGGACCAGCAACGTACTGGTATGTTGCTGGACTTTAAGTGGTTATACCAGAATGATACCTGCAGGTTTAGGTATCATCTTGGTATCATTCTTTTCAGCCAGCGGTCGGCTTTCATGTAAAAGCAATCCTAGCAGCTAATTAGCCTCTTTTACAAGCAGTGGGAGGGAATGCCCCCCCCTCCCACCGTCTTCCATGTTTTTCTCTGGCTCACTTGTCCCAACAGGGAACCTGAGAATGCAGCTGTTGATTGGGCCAGTGGACCATAAAGCTGATCAGAGACCAGAATGGCTCCAATCATCTCTATGGCCTAAGAAACCGGAAGCTACGAGCATTTCATGGCTTAGATTTCGCCGGATGTAAACAGCGCCATTGGGAAATTGGGAAAGCATTTTATCACACCGATCTTGGTGTGGTCAGATGCTTTGAGGGCAGAAGAGTGATCTAGGGTCTAATAGACCAAAATTTTTTCAAAAAAGAGTACCTGTCAGTATTTATTGCTATCATAGGGGATATTTACATTCCCTGAGATAACAATAAAGATGCTAAAAAAAAAAAAAAAAAAATGAAAGGAACAGTATAAAAATAAGATAAAAAAGCAAAAAAAAAGAAAGAAAAAAAAAGCACCCCTGTCCCCCCCGCTCTCGCGCAAAGGCGAACGCAACCGTCAGTCTGGCGTCAAATGTAAACAGCAATTGCACCATGCATGTGAGGTATCACCGTGAAGGTCGGATCGAGGGCAGCAATTTTAGCAGTAGACCTCCTCTGTAAATCTAAAGTGGTAACCTGTAAAGGCTTTTAAAGGCTTTTAAAAATGTATTCAGTTTGTCGCCACTGCACAATTGTGCGCAATTTTAAAGCATGTCGTGTTTGGTATCCATGTACTTGGCCTAAGATCATCTTTTTTATTCCATCAAACATTTGGGAAATATAGTGTGTTTTAGTGCATTAAAATTTTAAAAAGTGTGTTTTTTCCCCAAAAAAGCGTTTGAAAAATCGCTGCGCAAATACTGTGTGAAAAAAAAAGAAACACCCACCATTTTATTCTGTAGGGCCTTTGCTTTAAAAAAAAATATATATATATAATGTTTGGGGGTTCAAAGTAATTTTCTTGCAAAAAAAATAATTTTTTCATGTAAACAAAAAGTGTCAGAAAGGGCTTTGTCTTCAAGTGGTTAGAAGAGTGGGTGATGTGTGACATAAGCTTCTAAATGTTGTGCATAAAATGCCAGGACAGTTCAAAACCCCCCCAAATGACCCCATTTTGGAAAGTAGACACCCCAAGCTATTTGCTGAAAGGCATGTTGAGTACATGAAATATTTATATTGTGACACAAGTTGCGGGAAAAAGACAAAAATAAATTAATTTTTTTGCACAAAGTTGTCACTAAATGATTTATTGCTCAAACATGCCATGGGAATATGTGAAATTACACACCAAAATACATTCTGTTTCTTCTCCTGCATTCAGGGATACCACATGTGTGAGACTTTTTGGGAGCCTAGCTGTGTATGGGACCCCGAAAACCAAGCACCCCCTTCAGGCTTTCTAAGGGTGTAAATTTTTTATTTCACTCTTCACTGCCTATCACAGTTTCGGAGGCCATGGAATGCCCAGATGGCACAAACCCCCCCAAATGACCCCATTTTGGAAAGTAGACACGTCAAGCTATTTGCTGAGAGGTATGGTGAGTATATTGCAGACCTCACTTTTTGTCACAAAGTTTTGAAAATTGAAAAAAGAAAAAAAAAAACATTTTTCTTGACTTTCTTCATTTTCAAAAACAAATGAGACCTGCAAAATAGTCACCATGCCTTTCAACAAATAGCTTGGGGTGTCTGCTTTCCAAAATGGGGTAATTTGGGGGGGGTTGTGCCATCTGGGCATTTTATGGCCTTCAAAACTGTGATAGGTAGTAAAGAGTGAAATCAAAAATTTACACCCTTAGAAATCCTGAAGGCGGTGCTTGGTTTTCGGGGCCCCGTACACGGCTAGGCTCCCAAAAAGTCCCACACATGTGGTATCCCCATACTCAGGAGAATCAGCAGAATGTATTTTGGGGTGCACTTCCACATATGCCCATGGCCTGTGTGAGCAATGTATCATTTAGTGACAACTTTGTGAAAAAAAAAAGTTTGTAATTTTCCTGCAACTTGTGGCAAAATATAAAATATTCCATGGACTCAAAATGCCTCTCAGAAAATAGCTTGGGGTGTCTACTTTCCAAAATGGGGTCATTTGGGGGGGATTTGTGCCATCTTAGCATTTTATGGGCTTCAAAACTGTGTTAGGTAGTGAGGAGAGAAATCAAAAATTTACGCCCTTAGAAATCCTGAAGGCGGTGCTTGGTTTTCGAAGCCCCGTATGCGGCTAACTCCCACACATGTGGTATCCCCGTACTCAGGAGAAGCAGCAGAATGTATTTTGGGGTGTAATTCTACATATGCTCATGGCATGTTTGAGCAATATATCATTTAGTGACAACTTTGTGCAAGAAAAGAAAAAAAAGTTTGTCATTTTCCGCAACTCTTGTCAAAATATAAAATATTCTATGGACTCAACATGCCTCTCAGCAAATAGCTTGGGGTGTCTACTTTCCAAAATGGGGTCATTTGGGGGGGGGGCTGTGCCATCTTGGCATTTTATGGCCTTCAAAACTGTGATAGGCAGTGAGGAGTGAAATCAAAAATTTACGCCCTTAGAAACCCTGAAGGCGGTGCTTGGTTTTCAGGGCCCCGTACGCAGCTAGGTTCCCAAAAAGTCCCACACATTGGTATCCCCATACTCAGGAGAAGCATCAGAATGTATTTTTGGGTGTAATTCCACATATGCCCATGGCATGTTTGAGCAATATATCATTTAGTGACAACTTTGTGCCAAAAAAATAAAAAGCTTATAATTTTCCTGCAACTTATATCAAAATATAAAATATTCCATGGACTCAACATGCCTCTCAGCAAATAGCTTGGGGTGTCTACTTTCCAAAATGGGGTCATTTGGGGGGTTTTGTGCCATCTTGGCATTTTATGGCCTTCAAAACTGTGATAGGTAGTGAGGAGTAAAATCAAACATTTACGCCCTTCGAAATCCTGAAGGCGGTGCTTGGTTTTCGGGGCCCCATACGCGGCTAGGCTCCCAAAAGGTCCCACAGATGTGGTATCCCCATACTCAGGAGAAGCAGCTAAATGTATTTTGGGGTGCAATTCCACATATAACCATGTGAGCAATATATCATTTAGTGACAACTTTTTGTAAAAGATTTTTTATTTTTATTTTTTTATCATTATTCAATCACTTGGGACAAAAAAATTAATATTCAATGGGCTTAACATGCCTCTCAGCAATTTCCTTGGGGTGTCTACTTTCCAAAATGGGGTAATTTGGGGGGGTTTTGTACTGCCCTGCCATTTTAGCACCTCAAGAAATGAGATAGGCAGTCATAAACTAAAAGCTGTGTAAATTCCAGAAAATGTACCCTAGTTTGTAGATGCTATAACTTTTGCACAAACCAATAAATATATGCGTATTGACATTTTTTTTACCAAAGACATGTGGCCGAATACATTTTGGCCTAAATGTATGACTAAAATTGAGTTTATTGGATTTTTTTTTTACAAAAAGTTGAAAATATCATTTTTTTCAAAATTTTCGGTCTTTTTCCGTTTATAGCGCAAAAAATAAAAACGCAGAGGTGATCAAATACCATCAAAAGAAAGCTCTATTTGTGGGAAGAAAAGGACGCAAATTTTGTTTGGGTACAGCATTCCATGACCACGCAATTAGCAGTTAAAGCGACGCAGTGCCAAATTGTAAAAAATGCTCTGGTCGGGAATCAGGAAGGGGGTAAATCCTTCCGGGGCTGAAGTGGTTAAACACACAAACAGGTGTTTTATCCTTCAGTCATCTCTTTTTTAAGTTTAATTGCTGAAAGTTTCAAAATATTTAGCTGATAAGAAGTATTGTGTATTATTACTCCTTACCATTTGGCAGTATTTGCTTGACAGTAGTATAGGGTTTCCATCCACATAGCATGCTGTGTCAAACTGTATTTAATGGGCTGAAGAACACTGACTGTACTGTACTGGATGATGATGTCACCTTATCCTTGGTGCTACAGGGGGAGTCTCCTCTTCACATCAGAGTCCCACCTTTGTTCTGGCAAAGTACAGGACAGGCTGGGGGTTGTCTAAATGGCAACATTACAAACACAATTCCTTTACATAAGTTACTTGGGGATGTCTTAAAGTGATTGTAAGGGATTTTTTTTTTAGTTTTTTTTTTTTTAAATAACAAACATATCATACTTACCTCCACTGTGCAGCTCGTTTTGCACAGAGTGGCCCCGAACATCCTCTTCTGGGGTCCCTCAGTGGCTCTCGCGGCTCCTCCTCACATCAGCTAACCCCCTAGGAGAAGCGCTCTCCCGAGGGGGTTACCTTGCGGGTGTGCTCCCGAGTCCAGAATTCGGTGTCCATAGCCGCCGAGTGTATGTCTCGGCCCCGCCCCCCCACGTCATTGGATTCGATTGACAGCAGCTGGAGTCAATGGCTGCCCTGCTATCAATCTATCCAATCAAGAGCCGAGAACCCCAGGCAGAGAGACAGCACATCCCTGTCGGGTCAAGTTCCAGGGCTCAGGCAAGTAAAACAAGGGGGCTGGGGGACCGGTCACTGCCAGGTGTTTTTTAAGCTTATTGCATAGGATGCATTAAGGTGAAAAAACACCAATACTATAAGATTAGATATTAGGTTGCATTCTACCATACAACAAATAAAGCCTTGAAATAAGATAAGATAATGTTTTTCTTGACCATTTGGAAGGATTTTATGATCTATTATTAGGGCCTGACATTTGTGTGAAAACAGTGCTTTTTGGATTAAGAATGTTTGTACATATGATTTTTTTTTTTACTTGGTTTCAATTTTGAGGGCATATTCAGCAAACTCAGCCAAAAAGTCACAAATTGTGAACTTTAATGCAGACCCAATAGAAGGTGATTCTTGAAAACCAATCCCCTCCATTTTCAAGGCTAATAAGCAAGGAATTATAAAACATGGGGTACTGGGCACTGTTAGAATGCACCACTTCATCCAGAAAATTGTTTCAATTACAAATGTTTAGGCATTGTTATCTTTATTTCTTTTGTTTGTATTAGTATGGCACAAAAAAGTGGAGAAACAAAAAGCCAAATGTGACACATTTCACACAAAGCACCAAGAATGCACTGGACAAAATGTTTGCCACCTGCTCACAATTGTATGAAATGAATGAATGAATGATTTGTATAGCGCTGCAATTGCAAACTGAATCGCCTCAAGGTGCTAGATCCGTCCTGTGTTGTCCAGCTTCTTAGAAGAAGTAGGTCTTGAGTTTTTTTCTGAAGGCCTGATGGTTTTCTTCCATGCGGATGTAGGTCGGTAGAGCGTTCCATAGCCTAGGTCCTTGGACTGCGAATCTTCCTTCTCCCTTTGTTTTGTAGCGGGGTTTGGGAATAAGGAGGAGGTTTTGGTTAGAAGATCGAACACTGCGATTGGGTGTGTAGCGTTTTATTTTCTCGCATAGGTATTGAGGAGCATTTCCTTGTATGCATTTGTGGGTGAGGCAGAGGGTCTTGAAAGTGATTTGATTCTTTACGGTTAGCCAATGTAGGCTCCTCAGAGAAGGGGAGATGGATTCCCAGGGGTTTTTTTTCCTGTTAGCAGTCTTGCCACCGTGTTTTGGATGAGTTGTAAGCGTGCAAGCTGATATTGGGGTAGTCCTATGTAGAGGGAATTTGCATAGTCAAGTCTGGAATTAATGATTGTTCCAACTACTGCTGCTTTGTCCTCTTCTGGAACTAAGGGGATGAGTCTACGTAGCAGGAGGAGATGGTGAGATCCGCTGACTACTGATCCTATTTGTGCAACCATTGACATTTCTAAGTCAAAAATGACTCCGAGACTCTTGGCTTTGGTGCTTGGAGAGATGGTCTGTCCAAGGATGGTGGGAGATGTCCATGGGGTCTTAGTTTTGGAATTTTGGTTTGCGTGTAGGAGAAGAAGCTCTGATTTTGATCCGTTGAGTTTGGGGGAGCTAGTGGTCATCCAGTCGTCTATCAAAGTGAGGCATTTTTCTAGTCGCTGATGATGGTCTTTTTGTCCAGGGATGCGAAAGTAGAGTTGAGTGTCATCAGCGTATGAGTGGAAGCAGAGGTCCGATTTTCTGATGATTTTGAGGAGTGGGCGGATGTAGATGTTGAAGAGCACTGGTGACAAGGGTGAACCCTGAGGGACTCCACAAGAGATTGCATGGGTTTCAGAGGGGAATGCTCCTAGTTTCACTGTCTGAGAACAATTTCCTAAGAAGGATGCGAACCACTGTAGACCTGAATCTGTGACTCCTGCTACTTCTGTGAGGCGGATGAGTAGAGTATTGTGGTCCACTGTATCGAACGATGCACTGAGGTCTGACAGTACCAGGAGATATGATTCTCCATCATCAGCTGCTTCGAGGGCGTTGTCCCATATATTGAGAAGTGCCATTTCTGTGCCATGGCCTGGGCGAAGCCTGATTGAAGAGGGTCCAAGAGTTTGTGTGTGTCCAGGTGATGTTGTAGCTGTTGTACTACTGCTTTCTCCATAATCTAGGAGGTGGTGTTAAGGCTTGTTATTGGTTTGCGGTAGTTAGGGTACTTAGGGTTGAGGTTGGGTTTCTTTAGCAGGGGTTTGACAATGCCATGCTTGAGGGTAAACAGGGAACTTCTTTGAACTACTGATTTATGAGGTGTGTTATAGTAGGAGCCAAGATGTCGGAACATTCTTTCAGGAGTTTTGTGGGATTGATGTCGTTTGGTGATGTGTTGTCTCTGCGGCTTCTGATGATGTTTTTGGTGACGTCAGTGGTGATTGTGTCACGTTCGTATCGATTTTTTCTTTTTGCTTTAGTTGAATGAGGTTGGTTGTTTTTTTCTGTTGATTTGTTTTCCAGATGTTGTCGATAAAAAAAATCCGATAACTCATTGCAGAATTCTTGGGTTTCGTTTCCTGGAGGCTCTAGGCAGGTAGGGTTCATAGTCTTGGCGACTATTTTGAAAAGTTCTAGAGGGCGGATTAAGGCTGTTGAGATGGTGTTTGAGAAATGTTCCTTTTTTGCTTTGAAGATTGCTCTGTGATATTTCTCCGTGAGTGCTTTGTAGTTTGTTTAGTTTTCCTTTGTGGAATTTCTTCTCCAGGCTCTTTCAGCTCTTCTGCGTTCCTGCTTTAGTAAAGTAAGAGTGCCAGTGCCAAAACGCACTGCAGCCCAAAACGAAATAATTACATTCCAAGTTTGTGATGCTCCTGTAATTTGTAATTTGACTCACCTGTATCAATTAACAGGTGCTGACAATATATAAATCACACTGTATGCCCGCAGAGCATGTAGAAGAAAAAGAGCAGCAAAGAATTGTCTGAGGATTTGAGAACAAATATTGTGGAAAAGCATGGACAATCTCAAGGTTACAAGTCTATCTCCAGAGATCTTAATGTTCCTGTGTCCACGGTGTGCAACATTGTCAAGACGTTTACAGCCCATTGCACTGTAGAAAATCTTCCTGGATGTGGAGGAAAGAGAAAAATTGATCAAAGAGTTTGCCAAAATTTACCTGAGGAAGCCAAAATCTTTTTGAGAGAATGTGCTGTGGACAGACAAAACAAAATTATAGCTTTTTGGTAAAGTTCATCATTAATCTGTTTTCAGAAAAAGAAATGAGGCCTTTAAAGAAAAAGAATACAGTTCCTACAGTCAAACATAGTGGAGATTCACTGATGTTTTGGGTTGCTTTGATGCTTCAGGCACTGGATGTCTTGACCGTGTGCATTGCATTATGAAGTCTGAAGACTACCAAAGAATTGGTAGGGGTGCAATGTAGGGCCCAGTGTCAGAAAGTTGAGTCTCCATCAGAGGTCCATCAGAGGTCATGGGTCTTAGAGCAGGACAATGACCCAAAGCACATGTCAGAAATGGTTGAAGACAAAGTGCTGGAGAGTACTGAACTGTGCAGCAATGAGTCCAGATCTAAAACCCATAGAACACCTGTGGAGAGATTTCAAAACAGCAGTTGGGAAAAGAAACCCTTCCAATCTGAGAGACCTGGAGCAGTTGGCGAAAAAAGAGTGGTCCAAAATTCTAGTGGAGAGGTGTAAGAAGCTCATTGATGGTTACAGGAAGCGATTACCGTATTTATCGGCATATAACATGCACTTTTTTCCCCTTAAAATCAGGGGAAAATCGTGGGTGCGTTTTATAGGCTCATCCCCGCCAATTTTGTTCTGATCAGAGCGATCCGCCGCCGACATACACAGCCGTGTGTAAATTCAAATATGGCGCCGAGACTGCAGGGACTCGTCGGAGCCGAGATACACATACCCGAGTGTCCTCGGCTTTTCTCGGCGCCGCTCACAGTCACGCCCAGTCCCGCCATTGGACCTGTGTTATGTCCATCATAGGGCGGGACTGGGCGTGACTGTGAGCGGTGACGAGAAAAGCCGAAGATACTCGGGTATGTGTACCTCGGCTCCGACGAGTCCCTGCAGTCTCGGCGCCATATTTGAATTTACACATAGCTGTGTATGTTGGAGGCGATTGCGGCAATCACACAAAGCTGTACTGGGGGCAAAGCTGCACTGCTGCAAAGCTGCACTGACAAGGCTGCACTGGGGCAAAGCTGCACTGACGTGGCTGCACTGACAAGGCTGCACTGGGGCAAAGCTGCACTGACGTGGCTGCACTGACAAGGCTGCACTGGGGCAAAGCTGCACTGACGTGGCTGCACTGACAAGGCTGCACTGGGGCAAAGCTGCACTGACGTGGCTGCACTGACAAGGCTGCACTGGGGCAAAGCTGCACTGACATGGCTGCACTGACATGGCTGCACTGGGGCAAAGCTGCACTGACAAGGCATGTATAAATAGACACATGTATTGATAATTGAAGTTGTATACTTATCATATGAGGTTATGCAGCACTTTTTTATGTTGGACATTTACAAATGTAAAAATATAATTTAAATTTTCGGCTGCTTAATGACATTTATCAGCTGCTTTCTTTTGTTTGTAAATACAGAGGCCAGGGATTCCATTTATCTATAGCAGATCTTTGTACTAGATAAGAGTCTGGTATGGATTGTAAGGGGGCCCATTAAAACAAAAACAAAAAAAGTCACATTGTTTGCTCTAAAAATACATACTGGACCCCTGTCTGGTAAAGATTTCAAGGGGTATCCCACACAAAAAAATTGTGTAACTCCATCATCAATCATGCCTTTCAGCATTGTAGATTCACATCAATTACGATGAACATTTCCAGACAAAAAAAAGTAATGTGTCCACCCCTGACTAACTCAATGTGAATACAATTTCCTTAGCTGGCAGCTGAATGTAAACAAAAGTGTGGGATCCCAGGTGATGCTATTAGTCGAATATGGATATGACCATATTTGACTTCACTGATATGTTACACTACAATGACCACACTTTGATTGATGAGATTTTAGATATAAATGGGCTTGCATAAAATAGATGCTACAAAGTCTGACTTGTTGCATTTCATAATTGTTTTATATGAAATCAAAATAATTTCCATCCTTCTCTCCTGATGACCACATCTCTGTAGCATCTGGGTCATAGCCATAATATTCTTACTGGGCAACATCATCATGCATTTAAGAATTCACTAATGAAACCAACAGATAAGTAAAACTAGGCAGAAACCAGCAATTCAGAATGTTCAGGAAGATCATGTTCTATCAAAAACAAGGATATTTTGTTACCACTGTTATCTAGTGACAAACATACATTTTTATGAGTTGACACTGCAGAAGCAAAGGAAAATAGGTGATTTCTTGTATAATACACACATTACTTGCTGGAATGCTGTGTTTATTTTTAGGTGAGAATGACATTAAAGCAGAACTTCAGCATCACATTTTATGTTCCTTGTGCTTCTGCTACTGGTTCTTGGTAGAAAATTGTTATTTCCCTGATTTGCTTCCCCACTATGTGTCTTTAAATTTCCATTGCAGGAACACTTTCTGTCTGCAGATGCCCAGCCTCCAACAAGACCCGCTGACAGTCTTAAGCCTCGTACTCACGATCCAATTGTTGGCAGGGGATTGTTTGTTGACAGACAGTTGTATACTAAAATCTGACTGTTAGTATGCTCCTTCTGACAATTGTTGTCCAACTTTCAGCCAACAAATGTTGGATGGCAGGCTAGTAAATTTTTGGCGGACAACGGTCTGTTGTCTGATTTTCATATCGTCAGTACACAAGTCTGTCACACAAAAGTCAAAAGTACAAACACGCATGCTCGGAATCAATGCTCACCAAACATGAAATTAGCAGAAGGGGTCCAAAGGGTGGCGCTCAAGAGCTGAAATTCCTCATAGTACGTCACTACGTTCGTGTTTGTTGGCCAACAATTGTGTACCGTTAGTAGGCAAGACAAGTTCCTGGCACACGTCCTTTGGACAAAAATCAGATGCTCAGTTGGCCAACAATCTGATCATGTGTACAAGGCTTTAGACATACCCCTGCGATACACAAAGTGTCAATGACAGATGCTATGCCCTATCTTATGCACACTTCTAGAAAGCCAGGTTCACCTGGATTAAAAGAGCCAGCTGCATGTTTCCTCATAAAGAGGAAACCTCAACGTATATTATTAGGAACCCTGGAAAAAGCATAGCAATGATGTGTATATATAGTTTTTACTTTGTATACTATGCTCATTAAATGTACAATGTATAGGTTCATAATGTGTCTTTGTTCGTTATGCTTGTACATCTTGATGTTTAATAAAAAAAATCTATGGTTAAAAAAAAAAAAAAAGAGCCAGCTGCAGAGCCTTCTCCCATTTAATTGTGTGTTAATTGATAATGTGTAATGTATTATTTACTAACACAGAAGCAGTACATAGTGTGCAATTAGAGATCAGACTGCTGTCCTATACTGTGCAGTGTGATATAGGGTGGCAAACACATTTAACACACTGCATCTGGTTTACAGTCTTGAACGGTTCACAAATAGGCAAAGCTGTATGTATTAATTTAAAAATCTGTAAAATCACAATCACTGTTGAAATGGGTATTACTTCAGTGATGTGCTGGATCTACCCAACTCCTCTCACCAGCCAGTGCAGAGCAAGATAAAGAACAGCAAGGATGGTTATCTGACCTCATTTTTTATCTCTAGTCTTGGGGTAGAAAACCTCAAATGAATGTTTAAATACGGGTAGAAACCTTCATAGCAGAAGAGTGGATAGTTACAAAAATATAGAATGCTGTGTACTGTTTAAGTTCTGCTTTAATCAACAACTTTAAAATGAGCTTCTTTTTAACTTCTTACAGAATGTTTCGATACCCAGCATGGTAAAAAGTGGCAACTACTCCCAGCTTCAGGGGCTGGCAATGGGTTTGACCTACACCTGGTCTGGGTGTAATAGCATTACTAGAGTTTCTTAAAGTGGTTGTAAAGGTAAAAAGGTAAAAGTTTTGCATTCTCTGCATTAAGGTACAAAAACTTTTAATGGTAGAACACCCCCAGCCAAAGCCCCCCCCCAAATTCTCATCTGAACCCAATCTGGATCCAACGCTGTCTACATCTGCAACAGCTCTTCTCTCTTCTCCCTGCTCTCAGAGACTTGGGTGAGAGAAGTGGGAGCCATTGGTTCTGGCTGCTGTCAGTCCAAACTTATGAGCAGAGAGCAGGGGCTGGGGCTGAGCCAGGCTGTGTGTCTGAATCGAGGCAAACAGACCAACTCGGGAGTGAGCACACAAGAGTGCCCTGAAGGAAGCAGCTTCCTATGGGGGCACTCAGCGGGAGGGGGGAGCCAAAGGTATTGCAATTTACAAAGTGTTTCATTTCATATCTGATTTAGTTTCAATTTGGTAACACAACTGATTTGCTAGTATCATTGTACTGGCAGTGAGGGCATGAGTCACATCTAAATATGCCATAAGGTAACAGATTACATGGTTCATTTCTATGGGTTGGGGAAATGGGTTGTGAACCAGCTACCAATAAATCCTAATCCAATTTTTGCACAAATGTTTGAGATTATGTTATAATTTAATTTTTTACTTTACCTTTTAAAGGGATGGATAGTGGTCCCAGGGTCTCTAAATGCCAATTATGCAGTAGCCAATAAAGTTCTAGTGTATAAACCCATTTTGTATCAGGGCTGACAGGCTAAGGCCTTCTATGGCCTTCCTGGGAGGGCCCACCACCCTCCAAAGACCCACTGAGGCTCTTGCGGGCAGGCATGAGAACAAATGGATGGTCACATTAGCAGAATCGCTGCATCATTGTGCTGGATGTGCATTTCAGCTTGGAGTATATGCTTCCATTTACCAATGGGGTTCCTTTAGAGCAGGGGTCTCTAAACATTCTAAACAAAGGGCCATTTTATTGTGCTTTAGACTTTGAGGGGGCTGAACTGTGATCAGCGTGAGTAGAAAATGCCCTGTAACCAATACCTCATCATTGGTATTAGTGAGAGAAACCATGCCCTATTGTTGGCATCAGGGGAAGAAATAGAGCCCCATCATTGTGTCAGTGAGAGAAATGGTGTCCTATTGTTGGTTCCAGTGAGAGAAATGGTGCCCCATTGTTGGTGCCAGAGGGAGGAATGGTGGCCTATCATTGTTGTCTGTGGGAGGAATAGTGTCTCGTTTTTGGTGTCATTAGGAAGAATGGTGCCTTGTATCAATGGGAGAAATAGTGCCACCAGGGCCAGATAAAGGCTAACAAAGGGCCACTGTTTGGAGACCACTGCTTTAGAGCATACGCAGGAGGGAGGACGTGATGCCAGTATCATGATTCCACAGTGCCAGACATGCATTTTAACCTGGAGAGCAGAGAGCTCTTTCGGGTGTTTATCTCTTGCCGTAGACCCAAAATTTATACACAATTCATAACTCCTGGGATGATCAAATTACATTAACACAGAGCAACTACTCACATGTATTAAATAATTATAATAATGTTAAGACTAAATACACCTATATTGCAAGGTGCGGGAAGCCGATAGGACACATTATCGATTTTTAGGGATCCACATATAATGGATACATCAAGTGTAGTCCAATTTCAATCATAAGATTGTGATGCAGCACAAAATATGGGCTGCTAGATTGTCATACAGAGAATCAACCCGCATGTTTCAAACAATGACAAAAATTTTAAGACAAAATATGCTCATATTGCCAATCAGCTTTCATTTTTTTTTCAAAGCTTTAATTGAACAAGCTGAGGTTAGAAGCTGATTGCCTACCATGCACAGCTGCACCAGATTTTGCACTCTGCAGTTTTAGTAAATCAACCACATTATCCCTTTTCAGGGAGTGGCACTTAATAGATATATCAAGTGCAGTCTTTTTTAAATTGCAAGATCATGATGCGCAATAATATATGCACTGCTAAATTGCAGCTTGTGATCAGAGAGGAATATTGATTCAATAAAAAAAATTGGATTTGAAGGAGAGTCTGCTGACTACTATTAAACACGTCCATGTCCCTCAACCCCACCTCAGACTCGTTGTTTGTATACGTCATTTCTGCAATCATTCTCCTTATAACCTAGATCCGACTTCAATCTCATTGACTCTGGAACCATTAGACCAGGCAACACCTTAAAAAGCTTAACTGAGGATTCCCATTGCATCAGAGGGGGGTGGGGTCACCCGTACACGTCACTGGGAAACCCCGGCGTTTCCCCTTGTCAGAGGGGGGCGGGGTCACGTGACGGGTGGCCCCGCCCTCAGCTACATAAGAGCTGTCAAGCTAGCACCGCGTCATTGGCTGGGTGCCTCCGGGGGAGGCAGGATCCTATGCTTGTTCCTCGCTGGAGTCGCTGGAGATCATCCATCGCTGGAGATCATCCATCACTGGAGATCAAGAGTTGAATTACATCGCTGGAGTAGGAGCATGGATTTATTGGATTACATCGCTGAAATGTCTTTTTTATTTTTTATTTTTTTATTTTTAATAAAGGACTTGTCCCAAGCCGTCTCCTGTGTTTTTTTTTAACATTTTGACACTTTCTTTTTGTGAAATGGTAGGGGTACAATCTACCCCTTACCAATTCACATGGGGGGGCGGGATCTGGGTGTCCCCTTTGTTAAAGGGGGCTTCCAGATTCCGATAAGCCCCCCGCTCACAGACCCCCACAACCACCGTGCAAGTTGAGGGCATGTGGCATGGTATGGTTCAGGAGGGGGGCGCTCTCTCACCCCCCTCTTTTCCTGCGGCCTGCCAGGTTGCATGCTCGGATAAGGGTCTGGTGTGGATTTTTGGGGGAACCATGCCATTTTTTTTTAAATTTTGGCGCGGAGTTCCCCTTAAAATCCATACCAGACCATTCAGGCCCACGCAATTTTTTTTTTTCGATGACTTTTATGTGTATTGTTGGGACCAACAATTCATTAATAGGCGACACTAGCGCTAGCACTTTTAAATGACTTTTTTTCCTTTAGAAATGTCATTTTGCTCTCAGACTGTTATAAACACGGGAAACATGCGCTACTTTACAGGCATACTATAGACACCCCCCAGGTATGAAATTTAAAGGAATATTTCACTTTTATTGTTTCACTTTAAGCATTATTAAAATCACCGCTCCCGAAAAAAGGGCCATTTTTAAAACTTTTTCTTGCATTGATACATGTCCCCTGGGGCAGGACCCAGGTCCCCAAACACTTTTTATGACAATAACTTGCATATTAACCTTTAAAATTAGCACTTTAGATTTCTCCCATAGAATTTTAAAGGGTGTTCCACGGCTTTCCAAATTTGCCGTGAACACCCCAAATTGTTCACTGTTCGGCGAACAGCCAATGTTTGAGTCGAACTCATGTTCGACTCGAACAGATAGCACATCCCTAGTTATTACAGTCACTGTGACATCATCAATTGCAATGCAGGGTTAATAATAGTCCTGTACATGTATGTGGAGACCATGCACAGACCGGAGATTCAGGGAGAAGTATTGAGCTGTAGGAATGAGAGGCCAGTTAAGTAAAAGTGCTTTTTCTTTTTCCCATAGGCATGTACAAGCATTAAACCTTGTCATGTGTAGAGAGCCCCACTGCAAGGGAGTTCTTTGTTTTGATATCATTTAAAGTGTCTTTTCTACATGAAATTACTGGCCATATTTAGCTGATGTAGTGGAAGTACACATTTTCAGCCAAATGAAAGCATACATTTTAGTGGAAATGTCCTGTTGATGTGGATCTCTCCTTCTTACCCTAAAGCCACATCCCCTTCCTTGTTATATTATGGCTGATGTGAAATGTTGAAGTGGCATTTCACATATGTAGAAAAAGTGTTTTACCATTTCTATTTACAGGAGGGAGGAGTAATCGTACATACATGAGCATATATGAGACACTATTGTTCTAGTTTGGGAAACTACTGGAATACACTGAATTACCAAGCACATAGATCATCCACAAAGATTTATACCATACAAGATTGTTGCTGTTTTTGTGAACCATATTTGTGAATGATTTTAAATAGAGCATAGTATAACGTTTGGTATAAAAGCCTATTTTGAATAAATGGAGTTACTTATTATACATGGGAATCTTTAGAAAAGTTTTTTTTTTTTTTAAAGATACAGTATTGTATTGGTGTGTATTCAAGATAAGGTACACTCACAGATGGGTAAGATGTTTTAGGTACCAGGGTCATATACTGCTACTATACAGAAGTAAATTAATGTATGTAATTTCCACTTTAAGTAAGGTAAAACTGTAATTATGAAATGCAGTTTGGGGTTGTTTTACAAGTCCAAATAACCTTGCAGCTTACTGTGACAGGAAACCATGAGAAATGCATGCCTACGCGCTTAGTAATACATTGACAGAAGAGATAGTTATATATTTGTTGAACATACTTGCTTTAAACGTACAATTAAATGCACCCCTAATTCGCACACTGATACCTTTACATGCGCTACATGGCAGCATGCAACAATGTGTTTCATCTCATTACAACAGATAAACACCCATATTTATTACATACACTTCCTGCAATATGATATGCCTTGATTTAGAGGTAGGAATAGATGAATTTTCATGAAAACCTGTGATATTTAAAAAAAAAAGAAAACTGAAGAATTAAAAAGTATAAATTGTATTTTCAGTACCATGGTTACTCTGCAGCTTACTGGCTGCTGTCTCCTGAGTTCTCTGAGGCTAGGCCCACATTAGTAAACCTTTTTGCAGAGAATTATGGGGGTGTGGCCCACAATATTTTGGAAAAAAATTACTTAATGCCATTCTTGTTTCAGATCAGCATGCATTATGACTTTTTCACTGTCTCTTTGCAGCCCACTTTAATAACCACTTGCTGACCAGCCACAGTACATATACCGCAGCTGGGCGGCATGTGCAGGGGCAAAATCACGTACATGTATGTGATTTTGCCTGCTCAGGTTTAGGGGTGGGCAGCGCACCCACCCTGCCACTAGAATTGTGGATCCCGATACTCGGAGCCTGGGTAATTCATTCATAACAGCTGTGCTTCCCATGCTGTGATTGGCCCATAGCTATTACATGGTACAATCACAGCACCCTGTACCATGCAATTTGCTGTAGCCAATCACAGATCACTAGTGATCGCAGCTGTCATGAATGGTTAACCCATTCATGACACTTGAAAACTTTGTTGTTACAATGATCTTCATAACAGCAAACAAACTATAAATAAATCCCTGATCACCCCTCCTGGGTAGTACAGTGTTACTATGGTGACACTGAACAACTCTGATGAAAGTATTTAAAAATAAAATAGTAAAAAATTTAAATAAATGTTAAAATATGAAAAAAAAGTTTAAAAAAATGTAATACTTTCTTTTTTTTTTAATATAATGTCACCAGTCAGTGATCACTGCAACATCAGTCATATGATGACGCTGTACTGCACTGGTGGCAGTATGTAAAAAAAAATGTGAAAAAAAACAAAACTAAATTTATTCAATTTTTTCATTTAAAAAGAAAATGTGACAAAAATTACGACTTCTAAAAACTCACCATGCCTCTTACTAAGTACCTTAGACTGTCTACTTTCCAATAAGGGATAATTTGGGGGGATTTGTACTGTCCTAGCATTTTAGGGCCTCAAGAAATAAGAAAGCAGTCAGTACATCAGAACTGATTCATTTTAACCACATAAGGACCAAGCCCATTTTTTTTTTATTTTTATTGAATTTTTATTAAATTTTTCAAACGTACAGTTATGTAAGTACATGAATGAAATGCAATAAACAGTATGTAAATGACATATTGCTGAGTTGGATCTGTGAAAGGTACACACCGAACAGGGTGTGCAAATTCCAGTCCAAGGTAGGATAAACAGTGGTAAATCGAACAAAGGCAATATGATCAGAAGATATATCAATAGTAAAATGCATATGAGATTAAAAAGAGAAGGGGAAGGAGGGTGTGAGGATGAGGGGGTAAGAGGGGTGGAGTAAGGGGGAAGGGAGAGGAATGGGGGGCAGAGAGCAGCAATAGGAGGCTGTAGATCAATATGGTGCAATCAGAGGTTGTATCTTTTGGTGTACCAGAGGTTCCATGGTTTCCAGAGTCTCATGAAGTCAATGTATGTATGTTTCCCGTGAGAAAGGATAGTCTCATAAGTGCAATGAGTATGTACTAATGTAACTATGTCTGTGAGACTGGGGACATCCTTTGTCTTCCATTTTCTAGCGATCAGAAGTTTAGTTGCCAAGAGAATGTGTGTGGTTACAAGTCGGAGGTTTGGTGGTATGTCGTCAATGGTCAAGTTGAGAATAGCAAGGTGAGGGGTTAGTGAGATGGGGAGCTGCAGTACGTCTCGCAACACTATCTCCACTTCAGTCCAGAGTTGTTGTATGTGTGGGCAAGACCAAAATATGTGTATGAGTGTACCAGATAAGTTGCATTCCCATGTCTTTTTCTTGCAAAATTGAATATATGACGGAGGTCCCTCTAGCTTTGTGTTTGTCAGAAAACAAATAATTCCATAGATTTAAGGGCAAAGATCCTTCTAGGAAAGGGTTTGCCGCCAGGCATTGTTGTATTCTATAGTAAGTAAAGTAGTCTTTGGCAGGGGCTTTGAATTCCTCTTGAATATGTGAAAATGATTTATTAGCAATTATTGAACGGAGTTTGTGGGTGTGAGTCACTCAGACTGTTATGCAGTTTGGGATGCGTAAGTCTGGAGTCAGTAGTTTCAATATCTCAAAGTGGACGGGTACCAGTTTAGTCAGGAGGTTTGTCCATTTGGTGTAGTGTATTTTCCTCCAAGTCTTGACAGAGGCTTGTATGGTAGGAGAGTAAAGGTTTAGTTGAGAATTCTTGGTGGTCATGCTAAATAGCCAGTTAGAGAGGTTTGCTCCCGGTGTCATAGTGTTTTCAATATCGCTCCAGAGTGTAGTGAGTTTTGTGGTCAACCATTCCCTCATTTGTGAAAGTATAGAGGCTATATAGTAGTCTCTAATATCAACGTGGCCCATCCCTCCTACGGATCTGTGTTTGATAAGTTTTCACGGCTGCATCTAGATTTTTTTGCCTTGCCATACGTATTGGATCAGAATGGATTATAGGGAGTTGAGATAAGAGTGTGATAGAGGTATGGGAAGTGTACAGAAGATGTACAATAACCTGGGCAGAACCATCATTTTAAAGGCCGCCAAGCGACCTGCCCATAAGAATTCATGTTTAGGAATTTTTGTCGTTTCTTGGATCAGCATTTGTTTGATGTGAGTGTAGTTATGGGCAAATAGACCTTTTGTAGATTTAGTGAGTGTTATGGTATGGTATCCCAGTATCTGCCCAGGGATAGGGATATGTATTACTGAGTAGGGATGAGCTTAGAGTTTGAGTCGAACTCATGTTCGACTCGAACATCGGCTGTTCGCCAGTTCGCTGAACAGCGAACAATTTGGGGTGTTTGTGGCAAATTCGAAAGCCAAGGAACACCCTTTAAAAGTCTATGGGAAAAATCAGAAGTGCTAATTTTAAAGGCTTATATGCATGGTATTGTCATAAAAAGTGTTTGGGGACCTGGGTCCTGCCCCAGGGGACATGGATCAATGCAAAAAAAAGTTTTAAAAATGGTCGTTTTTTCGGGAGCAGTGATTTTAATAATGCTTAAAGTGAAACAATAAAAGTGTAATATTCCTTTAAATTTCATACCTGGGAGGTGTCTATAGTATGCCTGTAAAGGGGCGCATGTTTCCCGTGTTTAGAACAGTATGACAGCAAAATGACATTTCAAAGGAAAAAAAAAGTCATTTAAAACTACTCGCGGCTATTAATGAATTGTCGGTCCAACAATACACATAAAAGTTAATTGATAAAAACAGCATGGGATTTCCCCACAGGGGAACCCGAACCAAAATGTAAAAAAACATGGCGTGGGTGTCCCCCTAAATTCCATACCAGGCCCTTCAGGTCTGGTATGCATATTAAGGGGAACTCTGTGCCAAAATTTTTTTTAAAAATGCCGTGGGGTCTCCCCAAAAATCCATTCCAGACCCTTATCCAAGCACGCAACCTGGCAGGCCGCAGGAAAAGAGGGGGGAACGAGAGAGCACCCCCCTCCTGAACCGTACCAGGCCACATGCCCTCAACATTGGGAGGGTGCTTTGGGGTCCCCCCAAAGCACCTTGTCCCCATGTTGATGGGGACAAGGACCTCACCCCCACAACCCTTGCCCGGTGGTTGTGGGGGTCTGCGAGCAGGGGGATTATTGGAATCTGGAAGCCCCCTTTAGCAAGGGGACCCCTAGATCCCAGCCCCCTGCGTGAAATGGTAAGGGGGTACAAAAGTATCCCTACCATTTCACAAAAAAAAGTGTTAAAAATGTTAAAAATAACAAGAGACAGTTTTTGACAATTCCTTTATTTAAAGTCTTCTTCTTTCCATCTTCTTTCTTCTATCTCCTTTCTTCTATCTTCCTTCGGTTTCTTCCTCCATCTTCTTCTTCCTCTGGTTCTTCTTCCGATCCTCTGCTTCTTGCTCCGGTGTTCTCGTCCGGCATCTTCCTCTGCGGCATCTTCTTCCCTTCTTCGTTCTCGGGCCGCTCCACATCCATGATGGGAGGCTCCCACTGTGTGATGCTTCTCGTCTTCTGACACTTCTTAAATAACCCATAGGGAAGTCCCCGTCAAGTCCCGTGCGTCAGAGGGATGGAGGAAGAAACCGAAGGAATATAGAAGAAAGAAGTTAGAAGAAAGAAGAAGACTTTAAATAAAGGAATTGTCAAAAACTGTCTCTTGTCATGCTTAACATTTTTTACACATTTTTTGTGAAATGGTAGGGGTACTTTTGTATCCCCTTACCATTTCACACAGGGGGGGTGGGATCTGGGGGTCCCCTTGTTAAAGGGGGCTTCCAGATTCCGATTAGCCCCCCACCCGCAGACCCCCACAACCACCAGGCAAGGGGACATGGGGACAAGGTGCTTTGGGGGGGACCCCAAAGCACCCTCCTAATGTTGAGGGCATGTGGCCTGGTACGGTTCAGGAGGGGAGCACTCTCTCGTCCCCCCCTCTTTTCCTGCTGCCTGCCAGGTTACGTGCTCGGATAAGGGTCTGGTATGGATCTTTGGGGGGACCCACGCCATTTTTTTAAAAAATTTTGGCGTGGGGTTCCCCTTAAAATCCATACCAGTCCTGAAGGGCCTGGTATGGAATTTAGGGAGACCCCCACGCCATTTTTTTTTTACATTTTGGTTTGGGGTTCCCCTGTGGGGAAATCCCATGCCATTTTTATCAATTAACTTTTATGTGTATTGTCAGACCGACAATTCATTAATAGCCGCGAGTAGTTTTAAATGACTTTTTTTTCCTTTGAAATGTCATTTTGTTGTCAGACCGTTCTAAACACAGGAAACATGCGCCCCTTTACAGGCATACTATAGACACCCCCCAGGTACGAAATTTAAAGGAATATTACACTTTTATTGTTTCACCTTAAACATTATTAAAATCACTGCTCCTGAAAAAACTGACGTTTTTAAAACTTTTTTTTGCATTGATCCATGTCCCCTGGGGCAGGACTCAGGTCCCCAAACACTTTTTATGACAATAACTTGCATATAAGCCTTTAAAATTAGCACTTTTGATTATTCATGTTCAAGTCCCATAGACTTTAACGGTGTTCGCGTGTTCGAACAAATGTTTTGCCTGTTCGCATGTTCTGGTGCGAACCGAACAGGGGGGTGTTCGGCTCATCCCTATTCCTGAGGAGGTTGCTAGTGATTGCATCAAGGCCTATGTCCAGAATGTATGATTTATGTTCATTCACCTTATAGTAAGAGACATTGCTAAATCTTTGCAGTAGTAGTTGTACCGAAGCCAGGGAAGAAATGGGGTTCATGATCATCATTATCACATCGTCCGCAAACAGATTTTATGCTCTATGGTGCTGATTTTGAAGCCTGCTATGTCGCAATTGGTTCTAACATGTTCTGCTAGAGGTTCCATCACTAGATTGAAAATGAGTGGCGACAAAGGGCAGCCTTGGCGGGTGCCATTAGTGATAGAGAATGGTGTAGATAGCATTTCTGAAGTGTATACCTGTGCCGAGGGGGAAGAATATAGTGCCATTATGGCAGACAGAATGGGTCCCTGGAATCCAAATTTAATAAGGGTCGCTCTCATGCATTCCCTATGGACTCTATTGAACGCATTCTCTGCATCCAGGGAAAGAAACAGAGAAGGTGTTCGAGTCGACCCAGCACTGTGAATGATGTTCATAATTCTGCGGGTCGCATCAAATGTTTGTCTACCTTTTGTGAAACCTGACTGGTCTCTGTGTATGAGTAGGGGCATTAGGTCTATCAATCGATTGGCTATGAGTTTGGCATACATCTTAGTGTCAAGATTGAGCAGAGAGATGGGTCGGAAGTTTTGTGCACACGTGGGTTCCTTCCCCGACTTCGGCAACATAATAATCAGGGCAGATAGCATTTCTGGAGGGAGAGAGGAGGACAAGGCAGCGTCATTGCAAACTTTAGATAAAAAGGGTGATAAAATTGTTCCAAACTTTTTATAGTATTCGCTAGTGAGTCCAACAGGGCCTGGGGATTTATTGGAGGGAAGGGCTGAGATTGTTTGTGTAATTTCTAGGGAGGTAAATGGGGCATTTAACATCTGCAGTTGGTCCTCAGATAATAATAAGGTGACCTTGTTTAAAACAGTTGATTTTCTTCATGAGTTTGGATAGAAAGCTGATTTGTTTCTTGTTGGGGGCGTATATTGCCACAATGGTATATCTGATATGGCTTAAGGAGCAGTCTAGAGCCAGATATCTGCCATCTGCATCTACCATGCAATTATGGAGTGTGAAAAAGGCTGTATTTTTAATGGCTCTCAAGACCCCATTCTTTTTGTTGGGCCCAGAAGCCTTAAAAATGTTTGGAAAGTTCTTGTTGGTGCAAGAGGGCTCTGCGGTGATTTTAAAGTGTGTCTCTTGCACGCAGAGGATGTCGCAGAGGGAGTTTTGTGCTGTTTTCCACCTAGATGCCCTTTTAGCTGGGTGGTTCAAGCCTTTTACGTTCAATGATACAAATTTCGGCATCTTGGGCGGTGTTGTGAAGTGTATCAAGAAAAAAGTATTACTTACAGTTTGCGAGTTGTCAGTTTGTGTCAGTAGGGAAACTTGTAATTCTGCTGGATCTTCGGACTTGTCGTGACAGTGTTCTTCAGAGAAGAATTTATTTCAGTGGTCTTGCGTTCTCTAGGGTAGGATAGGCAGGGAAATAGATAGGGAGGTAGCAGATAGTGTAAAACAGTAACAGAAAGGGTAAGGGAGAAAACAAGGGTCAGTAGTATATCAAATTAACTACTGAGCAAGTTTGAGGGTATTTGTTCGTGAGTTATCTGCAACGAGCAGGCACTGAACTGGGGTGCATATTTGAACTTAGCACAATGGTGTCACTAACCTCATATTTACTTGTTAGAGCTGGAATGGGGTCCTTTGATGAGGGATTGAGTACTTTCTGAGTGTCTCATCTGAGTGGAGGCATCGGAATCTGGAAGGATTTTCCATTTCCTGAGCAGTTGAATGTCTTCTTCCACTGTGTGGATACTGTGCTTCACCCCATTCTTGGTGACTAGAATTTTGGTTGGGAATCCCCATTGGTATGGGATCCTGTGGTTATTCAGAGGTTTGGTGATGGTCTGAAGTTGGCGTTGCTGTTGGCGGGTGAATTGGGAGAATTCAGCAAAAAGTTGCAGCTTCGAGAATGATGGCGGTAGTTGGTCAAGACGTCTTGCTGTGGCTAGGAGCATATCCTTGGCATGAAAGAAGTGGATCTTCATAAGAGTGTCACAGGGGACCTCTGCGGGGAGATGAGGAGGCTTCGGTAGGTGGTGAATGCGGTCGATGATAGTCTCCACAGGAGGGAGGTCTGGCAGGAGCGATGAGATCAGCTTTCTAGCATATCAATTCAGATCAGCTGGTAAGATTGTTTTGGGTATACCACGTATTTTCACGTTGTTGCATCTCAATCGGTCCTCGAGATCTGCCATTTTGGCTCACACCCACTGTTGTTCTTCTCTAGTGTGGTCGTGCGCATCCACTAGGTCATTAACTGTTTCTGTCATGGTGCCCGACTGTTGTTCAATGCGGCCTCCTTTGTGCTCCATAGATATCATCTCAGATCTAAATAATGAGAACATAGATGAAATGTCATTGTGCAGTGAGCTATGCATCAAGATCAGCATTTCTTTCAGCAGAGTGTCAATAACAGGCTGGTTAGTAGTGGGGAAGGCCGCTATAGGTGATGACACAGGCGTGTGTGTGAGGAGATTCTGTAATGCAGGCCTTACCTCTGAAGGCTGGGAATCTGTATCCAGTCGCATCCATGATTTTGCTGAACTATTTGAGGTGGAAGACGGCCCAGATGATGCAGAGGGATCTGAGGAGCTTTCCTGTGGTAGGATTGTGGATGCATCTGCATCAGGCAGGTCTGTGTAAGCCCGTTCTCCTCGCGGTCAGTGATCGCGGGCACCATCTTGAACAAGGCCTCCGGGAGGCAGAGTGAAGAAATCTGTCAGTTTTTTCGGCTGACGGTATTCTTTTCATTTGTGGGTGGTCCCAGTCTGGCTTCCCAGAGTGTGGGGGTCCTGATGGTTCATCTTTTGCTGCTCAGGTTAGTGTCGCTGGCAATCATGTCCCCATTCAGTGTGGGAGCTGAAGAGTCAGGCTTCCATTCAGCTCGGCGGTTAACCACGCCCCCAAGCCCATTTTTTAGACTCGGTTTTTACAAGTTAAAATTATTTTTTTGCTAGAAAAGTACTTAGAATCCCAAACATTATATATTTTTTTATAACACCCTAGAGAATAAAATGGCGGTCGTTGCAATACTTTCTGTCACAACGTATTTGAGCAGCGGTCTTACAAGCGCACTTTTTTTTTAAAAATACACTTTTTTGAATTAAAAAATAAGACAACAGTAAAGTTAGGCCAATGGTGTCAATAACCTCATATTTACTTGTTCAAAATTGCGCCTGCTCGTGGAATGGCGACAAACTTTTACCCTTAAAAATCTCCATATGAGAAGATTAAAAATTTCTACTACTTTTCTATTTCTACAGGTTACCAATTTTGAGTTACAGAGGACGTCTAGGGCTAAAATTATTGCGCTCACTCCAACGATCGCGGCAATACCTCACATGTGTGGTTAGAAGACCATATGCGACGCTACTCACATATGCGTTCGCTTCTGCACGCAAGCTCGTCGGTACAGGGTGCTTAAATTTTTTTTTTTTTTCTTATTTATTTTACTTTTACATTTTTTTATTTTGACACTGTCCTTTTTTTAAAAAAAAAAATGTTGGGTCACTTTTATTCCTATTACAAGGAATGTAAACATCCCTTGTAATAGAAAAAGCATGACAGGACCTCCTAAATGTGAGGTCTGGGGTCAAAAAGACCTCAGATCTCATATTTACACTAAAATGCAATGCAAAAAATAAATGTCATTAAAAAAAAAAAAAAAATGTTCTCCTTTAAGAGCACTGGGCGAAAGTGATGTTTGATGTCGCTTCCGCCCTCCAATGCTATGGAGCCGAGCTGGGGCCATCATTCCCTCACTCGGCATCCAGACAGTGAGGTAACAGGATGCAATTGTCTCTGCCACCAACGGTGGGTCTGATAAGCAGAGGAGATGACCGTAGCGCGGCGGGAGGGGGGTAGGCACCTCTCCCACCACTGCTAAAAGTGGTCTCACGGCGAATCTGCCACAAAGACCACTTTTATAATAAAGAAAAACGCACGCCGTTCCCAAAAATGCTGCCATATCAACGGTATTTAGTGTCAATGTACAGGTACATTGTTTTGCGTGAAGTGGTTTAAAATATTTATACCATAATTTGTAGCGGCTATAACGTTCACATAAACTAATTAAATAAAGTTATTGGTATTTTTTTCTTTACCAAAGACATAAAGCAGAATGCATTTTGGCCTAAATATATAACAAAATGTGATTTTATTGGATATGTTTTATAACTGAAAGTACAATATACGGTATATATTCTTTTTTCAAAATTTTTTGTCTTTTTTAGTTTATATTGCAAAAAATAAAAAAAAACCCAGTGGGGATAAAATACCAGCAAAAGAAAGCTCTGTGTGTGATAAAAATTCCATTTGGGTACAGTATTGCATGACTCGCTTCCTATGGGGCAATTGACAGGGGGAGGAGCCAGGAGCACAAGCAGGGGGATCTCAGAAGAGGAGAATCGGGGCTGTTGTGTGCAAAACCAGTGCTCAGAGCAGGTAAGTATGACATGTTTATTATTTTAATAAAGAATTAAAGATTTACAATGACTTTACATTTGAATTTGATGTCTTCAGTGATAATGCGATTGGGCTCATTTTTGTTGATTGCATTTACAAAGCCAGTTATATTGAATAAGGTGACTTGTCAAAAAAAAAAAAAAAATACAAGATGTTGCCGTATTATCTTGCATCCTTGAAGTGGCACGTATAAGCATTTGAAGGACTGTTTTGATGTTTGTATTTTTTTTACCATGTATGCAATGCCTGAACAGCTTTTGTTTGGTCTATAGCTTTTCTGTGCCTGTCTGTGCAAAGTGAAAACGGTTCCTATGTTATACAGGTTATTTAATTAAACCATTCATTTTAATGATATCTGAGATGCATCATGTGCTTCAGCAAAATCAATTGTTTCTTATGCCGCGTACACACGGTCAAACTTTTTGACAACAAAGGTCCGACGGTCTTTCCGACCGACTTTCGAACAACCGGACTTGCCTACACACGATCACACCAAAGTCTGACGGATTTGTACGTGATGACGTACGACCGGACTAAAATAAGGAAGTTGATAGCCAGTAGCCAATAGCTGCCCTAGCGTCAGTTTTTGTCCGTCGGACTAGCATACAGACAAGTGGATTCTTCGACCGGACTCAAGTCTGTCGGAAAGATTTGAAGTATGTTCCAAATCTAAAGTCCGTCAGATTTTCGACCGTAAAAGTCCACTGCAGGTCCAATGAAGCCCACACACGGTCGAATTGTCCCCTGGACTCGGTCCGTCGGACCAGTCCGGTCGTAAAGTCAGCTCGTGTGTATGCGGCTTTAGAACTAGATCAGCACCATGAGTTACAGGATTCATTTATCTTCTACTTTGGAGGAGTTTGACCAAATAAAATGTTGCCACAAATAATTACCACCATCAATAATCAAAAGCAATACTACCTTTACAGGCTGTGGGTTTTGCTAAGTGTGAAATGCAGGTCTCTGCAATCAGCTCAGTAGTTCCTCCTCACAAAACATCCACACCCCACCCCTAAGCTTTGATTTTTGTTTTATATTTTATGATTGTTTTGAAAATTTGCATGAACTTACATGTCCCATGTTTGTATCAGGCTGTACAGTGAACTTCTCACAGGTAACTGTTCTAGATCGGGTGGTAGTTGATATGCAAAGAAAGGCAATCCAAGGAATATTACTGGAGCTGGAGCTGCACAAGGCTGGAGGTGATTTTTCTTACAATTTTTAGACATAGATTACAGATGACAACAAACTGGACACAATTCTTCTTTCCAGACTTGTTCTATGTTATGTACCAAATCATTTAGATTTGGTGACTGGAGACAAAAAGAAGGTAAATGTATTAAATACTTTCTTCAGCTTTGTATATACACAGAAAAATGGGGGAGCTGAAGTCCATAATTGAGATGGTATTGAAAGAACCACAATGGCTCAAAAATGATATGGTCCAGAAACATTTAGACAAAATAAAAGTGAATAATGCACCTGGACCATATGGCTTACACCCAAGAGGCCTCTAAAAATGTAAGCTCTGTTATTTCAAAGCAATTGTTAATAAGTTTTCATTTGAAAGACTCTTCAGTGACTGGTGTGGTAACCACTGGATTGGCTGAAGGCCAATGTGGTGCCTATATTCAGAACCAATGTCTTTCCCAAGACAGGTTAGTTTAACTTCTATGATTGGGAAGATACTTGAGAGTTTAATAAAAGAACACATAGAAGAGTTTTTGCTATAAAACATTATTTAAAGCAAGAGGCAGCATTGATTCACAAAAGACCAAAGTTAATAAGCAAACCTAGGATTTTGCCAAAGCATTTGGCACAGTTCCCCACACATGGCTAATGTGCAGGTTAAAGTCCATAGGCATAAAAAAATTCAGTGTGTAAATGGATAGAAAACTGGCTTAAATACCATATTCAGAGGGTAGTGATTAATAATTCATATTCTGAATGGTTTAGGTTGTTAGTGTTGTACCCCAAGGTTCAGTGTTGGGACTTTTACTTTTTGTTTTTTTTGTTTTTAATTCTATATTTTATTTTTTCCAACAACTTTTATACATATAATCAAATACATTTTAGTTGTATGCGTATCACATAAATCAATTCTATTTTCATCCAATATATATATCCGATATTGAAAAAAAAAAAAAAAAAAAGAGAGATAAGGGGGGGGATATTCTCCCTCCCTTACAATTGTCATAGTGGACAAACTATTATTATTATTATTATTATACAGGATTTATATAGCGCCAACAGTTTACACAGCTCTTTACAATATAAAAGGGAGACAATACAGTTATAACACAATAAGATACAGGAGGATTAAGAGGACCCTGCTCAGAAGAGCTTACAATCTAATAGGGTGGGGCAGGTGGTACAAAAGGTTGCAACTGCGGGGAATGAGCTGATGAAAGTGGTAAAAGATTAGTTAGAGACGTTATAGGCTTTCCTGAAGAGATGAGTTTTCAGGGATCGCCTGAAGGTAGCAAGAGTAGGGGATAGCCGGACAGGTGGAGGTAGTGAGTTCCAGAGGATGGGAGAGGCTCTGGAGAAATCCTGGAGACGAGCATGAGAGGAGGAGACGAGCGAGCTTGAGAGTAGGAGGTCTTGAGAAGAGCGGAGAGGACGATTTGGGTGATATTTGGAGACAAGATTGGTGATGTAGCTTGGGGCAGAGTTGTGAATGGCATTGTATGTTGTGGTTAGTATTTTGAATTGAATTCGCTGGGTGATTGGGAGCCAGTGTAGGGATTGGAGGAGAGGGTTGGCAGACACTGAGTGGTTGGTAAGGTGGATAAGTCTGGCAGCAGCATTCATGATAGACTGAAGAGGGGATAGCATATGGAGAGGCAGGCCAATGAGAAGGGAGTTGCAATAGTCAAGGCGAGAGATAACAAGGGAGTGAATGAGGAGCTTGGTGGTTTCATTTGTTAAAAAGGGGTGAATTTTAGAGATGTTACAGAGGTGAATTCTACAAACTTTTGGCAACGATTGGATTTGAGGCTGAAATGACAAGTCAGAGTCTATGATTACACCTAGTACCCTGGCGTGAGGGGAGGGACTGATGGTTGCATTGTTGATTTTGATGGAAAAGTCGTGGAGGGGGGCACGGGCGGGGGGGGGATATTAATAGCTCAGTTTTAGAGAGATTTAGTTTAAGGAAGTGGTGCGACATCCATGCTGATATGTCAGTTAGTAAGTTAGTAATGCGAGAGGAGACTGAAGGAGTGAGGTGAGGAGTAGACAGATAGATTTGGGTGTCATCAGTGTATAAGTGGTATTGGAAGCCATGGGTGGTTATCAAGTGACCAAGGGAGGAGGTGTAGATAGAGAAGAGAAGGGGTCCAAGAACAGAGTTCTTGGGGACCCCCACAGAAAAGGGCAATGGAGAGGAGGAGGCAGAGTTGTAGGTGACACTGAAGGAGCGCTGTGATAAATAGGCAGAGAACCAGGATAGAGCAGAATCTCGGAGGCCAAGGGAATGTAGTTTATTGAGAAGGAGCAGGTGGTCAACAGTATCAGAGGCCGCAGAGAGGTCAAGTAGTAGGAGTATAGAGTACTGGCTGTTGGTTTTAGCAGTTAGTAAATCGTTAGTGAGTTTTAGTAAGGCAGTTTCTGTGGAGTGCTGTGAGCAAAAGCCAGACTGTAAAGGGTCAAGAAGGTTATTTTCACTGAAGTAGGAGCTAAGACGGTTGCAGACTAAATGTTCTAGAAGTTTAGAGGTGAATGGGAGCAATGTTCAGGTTGGTAGGGTTCAGTGAGGGCTTTTTAAGTATGGGAGTGATCTGCGCATGTTTTACAGGGGAGGAGAAGGTGCCACTAGAGAGGGAGAGATTGAAGATGTGAGTGAGGGAGCATAGGATAGAAGAAGAGGGTGACTGTAGTAGTTGTGAGGGAACAGGATCCAGTGGACAATTGGTTAAATGGGCATCTGAGAAAAGTTTTGTAACCTCTTCAGTAGTAGCCAATTCAAAAGAGTAGAGTGTTGAATGTGCTGTTAGCCAAGGTATGTTGGGTGGGGAAGATGTACGCACAGTGGAGGTATCCTCACGAATTGCACCAATCTTGTCTTTGATCAGAGACGATGGTTCCGCGCTTAGGAAACAAGGAAGAAGAAAGAACTGCAGCCCCCCTAACACAGAATATCACCTAGGTGAAATTCAAATCAGAAAAAATTCTATAATGAGGGAATTGGCGCTGTTCTACTGTATATGCACTGAATAATAATCGTGTAAATAAAAATTATATCAAATATATATTAATGAATACAACAAATATATGTGTGAAAAATTGTAGTGAAATAACGAGCTAAATATGAATGAAATGCTCCTACACCAATACACTATACAATAAAGTGCAAAGTGCTAGAACAAGCATAATCAAATATATCAATAAGAATGAAAGTATGCAAACATTCCAAATTTGTGATAAAAAAGAGAGTGCAAAATATTAACACATTCTGAACCTCTACGGTTAAAGTCCCCAACTAGGATATGTACAAAACCAATTCATAAACCGAGTGTTGAAACTTGGTGAAAAGAACTGTTGAAAAAATAACAAAACATATATAATGAAAAAAATAATAATGTCCCAAAAAATATGTATTCAGAAAAAACTGTAGTGTGTCCTTTCGATACAGTGGCAATATTCTTAATGTGGCAAGTGCTCCCCATCTTCCACTGCACCCCCACTCGTGCCCGCACTCACCAGAGTGCCCAACCCCTGGAGGAGTAAAAGGCATGTAGACCAAATCCAGCAGTGATGATCTTTAGTGACAATCCTCAGTTCAGTGGGCGTCCTTCCCTTCTCCGGTGTCGCGGTTTCCCCAGCATTAAACATCCATTTATGACAAAGAAAAAATAGATCTCATAGCGTGAATGCGAAAAAATGTATAGTTTATTGTTAAAAGATATATTAAAATGTATTAAAACAGGGAGCTGACAGTGCTCCACTAACAGGCTCAGAGCCTATGGCTGAGTAGGCAGCGTGGTGTGGCGTGCGTTCCACCACCCGCCTGCTCAAAACCGGAAGAATCGTAGCACAAAAGGTTGACATATGCCTCTTTTGAAGGCATAAAGCCTACCTGATCAGGATGGATGACATTTTGAAGGAGAGGTTGTAGCCTTGAGGCTAATACCCATGTAAAAAGTTTTAAATCAACATTTAATAATGAAATAGGTCTATAATTTTTACATTGAGCATGATCCTTACCCTCCTTAGGAATAACTGTTTTTATAAATATCGGGCCTAGGATGGAAGCAAATGCCTTATAGTAAGCTACCGTATACCCGTCAGGGCCAGGAGCTTTGTGGGGCTTAAATATATTAATCGCCCTCATATATTCGTCGATTGATATTGGTACATTTAGTAGTTCAGACGCGTCTTCGGATATAGATGGTAATCCTGAAGGAGAAAGATACTCTCAAATTAGTTGTTGCTTTTGTAATATCTGATCAGCAGATATCTTGGTCTGAAAATTGTAAAGCGACAAATAGTATTCTCGAAAGACCTCTGCAATTTCACTAGATATAAAACTACGATTTCCACTGTAGGAGTTGATATGTGGAACATAGTTTCCCTGGGAAATTTCCCTGAGTGAATGTGCCAACAATTTGTGCCAACAATTTGCCTGATTTATTCCCTTGCTCATAGTACGTATTCCTAGCCTTCAGTATCTGTACATTAGTCTCTTGTTTCATCATAGTTTATAATTTTTCTCTCTGTAACCGGAGGTCTACTACTACAGACTGTAAAAGAGATTTTTTTCCTTGTCAAAAGAAGTTTATTGAGTATACAATGTTATAAAGATACATAAAGTAAGTTTACAAGGATCTATAAAGTAAGCTCATTGTTTTACAGTAGGGTTTATATAGGTAAATATCATGAAATTTCAAATATTAAACATTGGGTTCACGTAAACCTAAATTAAAGATATATATAATTTCCTTAGTTACTTTTGTAGGTATTTAAATGATTTATACCTACTATACATATTGTTTACAAGTAGAGTGTATATAGGTCAAATAAATTCTGATAATGAGCTTTAATCATAAGGTGGAGAAAAGGAAAGAGAAAGAAGAAAAAGGGTTGAAAGGTAGAGGTATGGTCCACAAGGTTGTCCCGCTCGTCAGTTTATTATTCTTTTTAGTTTGAAGCCTTAGAATGGGTGTCTCTGTAAGTCATTTAATCTGTTACCATGGCAACAGGACAGAGTCATTGAAGTTTGACAGGAACTGTTGTTTTATCCAAGGATGCCAAAGTTTTTCAAATTTTGGAATTTGATTTTGATCGATGGCTACCATCTTAGCATGGGACATTGTATTATTCATTCTGTGAATTGTTTCTGCTAGTACCAATGTAGGAGATTTCCATGCCTTGGCCACTGTTTGTTTTGCAGCCGTTATTAGTTGGATAATTAGTTTGAATTGAGAGAGTGTTAACCATTCCGGTTTTAGATTAAGTAAAGTTAAATATGGATCTGGTTGTATTATTTTTTTAAATATTTTAGATGCAATCACGAAGACTTCCTTCCAGAAGGTTTGGATTACTGGGCACGTCCACCATATGTGTAAATATGTGCCTATTTCTGGGCATCCTCGAAAACAAAGAGCTGAGGTATTAGGTGAATATTTTGCAACTCTAGCGGGTACAAGGTACCAGCGAGTTAGGACTTTATAATTTGTCTCCAGTGCTAAGATGTTGGGTGAAGATGACTTAGATGTGAGCCATATGTTAGACCAGTCCGTGTCTTCTAAAGTTCGTCCCAGGTCCTCCTCCCACCTCTGAACGTAAGAGGGTCTATTAAGATTTGCTACTCCATATAATTGATTATAAAGTGATGAAATTGTACCTTTAGCAAATGGATCTTTTGTACAGATTGATTCAAAAATGGATAATTGGGATAATGGTGTATCCCCCTTTAGGAATGGTGTATAGAAATTTTTGATTTGGAGATATCTAAATATCTCAGAGTTTGGTAGATCATATTTTTCTCTAAGCGATGGGAATGAAAGGAATGATTTAGATGCTATGAAGTCATTTAGTGTCTGAATGCCTGATGTTGTCCAAGCTTTAAAAGAATTTGGGTAGATCCATGCCGGATAAAAGGCCGGGTTTCTGATAAAAGAAAGGAGAGGATTGTGTGGAGATTGTAACTGATATTTGGTTTTTAGTTTATCCCAGAGAGATAAGAAGTGTTTAGTCATGGGATTATGAATTTTAAAGCGGTCTTTAGGATCAAGCCATAATAAATTTGATATTAATAGAGGGTCATTTTCTGAAGCCTCTATAAATACCCATAATGGGATTTCCTGTTTTGCATGGTATTTGGACAGACTGGCCAAATGTGCTGCTCTGTAGTAGTTAGTAAAATTAGGGTATCCCAGGCCTCCTTTATTTTTGGGAAGATGTAGTGTGTGTAGAGGTATACGTGGTTTAGAAGAGCCCCATATAAACGAAGTTGCTCTTTTTTGTACTATTCTCAAAAAATAGGAAGGAATTGGAATAGGGAGGACTCTGAATAGATAAAGCAATTTGGGTAGAATAGTCATTTTGATTGCATTAATCTTCCCCATCCAGGATAAAGGAAGTTGCGACCATTGTTTTATTAGATTTGTGATCTGTCTTAATACAGGAGGATAATTGGTTGAGAATAAGTCAGAATGAGATGCTGTTAAATGAATTCCAAGATATGGGATTGATTTTTCTGCCCATGTGAATGGGAGTGCAGCCCTAGCCGGGATCAATTCCATGTTTGTGAGTGAAATATTAAGCACTAGGCATTTCTTAGGATTAATCATAAGGCCGGATAGGGCTGCAAATCCATCAAGAGCTGGTATTAAGTTAGGACCAGAGACCTGTGGTGATGATAGAAAAAGTAATATATCGTCTGCAAATATACATAATTTGTGTGTAATACCTCCTACTTCAATGCCAGTTATAGTTTGGTTTGTTCTGATGTATTGGGCCATGGGTTCGAGTATAAGGGCAAATAATAAGGGAGATAATGGGCAACCCTGTCGGGTACCTCTTTCGATATTAAAGGCTTCAGATTTGTATCCAGCATATTTTATATAGGCTTTGGGTTTATTATATAATGCTTTGATCCATGTTAAAAAGTGGGGTCCAAAACCCCATTTTTGTAATGAATATTGCATATATTGCCAGGATACTGTGTCAAATGCCCTCTTAATATCGAGAGATAGAAAACATAAAGGGATTTTCCGTTTTTTAGCAATATGTGCCAATAACACTGCCCTGCGTATATTATCGCCTGCCTGTCTATTTGGCATGAAGCCTGCTTGATCTCTATGTATTAATTTTCCTATAATGCTATTGAGGCGTTTTGCTATTATTTTTGCTAGTAATTTAATATCGAGGTTTAACAGAGAGATAGGCCGATAATTCACACAGGAAGTATCATCAGAAAGGGGTTTTGGGATCATACAAACAATTGCCATTAGTGTTTCTTGCCGAAAAGAATGTCCATCTAGAAGTTTGTTAAAAGTTTTAGTGAGAATGGGAGAGAGTATTTCTGAGAATGTTTTATAGTATAAAGCCGAGTAGCCGTCTGGGCCTGGTCTTTTGTTAAGTTTTAGGTCTTTTATGGCGTTAGCAACTTCATCTATAGTTATAGGCTCATCCAAACTGCTTTTTTGATTCTGAGATAACTCAGGTAAGGTTATTTTTGAGAAGAAGGATTCAGCCTCTGTAGGATTAAATTCATTGTTTGTCTTGTATAAAGTTGCGAGATGTGAGTGGAATTTATGGACTATTTTAACTGGATTACAAGTGTAAACATTTTTTGATAATTTCAAACGTATTGGTTTGAAAGATTTGTTAATTGAATTTAATGCCCGAGCCAAATATGTACCTGGTTTGTTTGTATTCATGTAGAAATTGTGTTTGGAGCGTTTGAGGGATTTATCAACTGACTCAGTGAGAAATAGATCGTATTCCAATCTAGATTTTTCCAGATGAGATTTTGTACTCTGAGATGGATTATCTTGAAATGATTTGTAGGCTGCATTAAAACTGAGTTCTAGTTTTTTTGCTAGATTTTTGCGTTCCCGTTTAAATAGTGCCATTTGTCTTTGTATTGTACCACGCAAGACAGGCTTATGAGCTTCCCACATTGTTATTGGGGAGATGTCTGTTGTATTATTAATTGATATGTATTCCTTTAAAGCTTGTTCAATGGCCATCTGATGTAGTGGGTGTTTGAGCATTATGTCCGGTAAGTACCACGTTGGGTCATGCGCTTTTGGTATGGCTGAGGCTATAGTAGTGTATACTGCATTATGGTCAGACCACGGAATCGGAATTATATCTGATGCAATAATTTCTGGTATCATTCCTATTGTTAGAAAAATATGATCTATTCTGGTGAAGGTTTGATGAGGGTGCGAGAAATAAGTGAATTTCTTTTTCATTGGGTTACTTTCTCTCCATGAATCTACCAGATTGTATTTGGAAAGAAGTTGAGAAAAAGGTAATCTAGAGGTTATTTTGGATGGTGTAAAAGGTGATTTATCTAGAAATGGGAGGAGGACCTGGTTCGAATCCCCACACATTATCACTGTTCCTATTTTGTGTGTATTAATCACTTGTAATATATGTGAGAGGAATGGTGTAGGTTGTTTGTTAGGAGCGTAGTAGGAAATCACCGTGATTGCTGTATCCATTATATAACCCATGAGTATCAGGTATCTACCTTCTGGGTCTTTAATTTCTGATGATAAGGTGAATGGTGTGGATCGGTGAAATGCAATTAGAGTTCCCCTTTGCTTGGTACAGGCAGAAGCCATGTAAATTTGTTGATAAAAAGGAGAAATATATTTTGGAGTAGAATCTTTGGTGAAGTGTGTTTCTTGGAGGCATACTATGTGAGCCTTCTTGTTATGGAAAGTACGGAAGGCTTTGGTCCTTTTTTGAGGGACATTTATTCCCTGAACATTCAGGGAAAGTATATTCAGTGGTGCCATGGCAATAGATCAAATAGTTTTGACTTACTTTTTGTTATGCAGAGCTGACTGCGCAGATCAACCTGTGTGGACTGAAGAGATGAATAGATAGAAAAGAAACCAGTGAATTCTGGAGTAAAGAGTAAACAAAAAACATATGAGATTAAAAGATACATTGTATAAATTATTTTTTGCAAGTAATCACAATTTACCCGTGAAAGAGAATAAATATCTCTCTCAGGGGAATAAGTGCCTTCGTCACACTCCCACATAATATGGTTGGGAGAATGAGGAGGGCTAATGGGGGTACACGGATCTTCCGCTTACAGGAGAGAAGTGCTATGTCAAAAGACATCAAAATGATGTTTCATTAATTGGAGTGCAGAATATAGTTTTTGTTGAAATTATTTATTCCAGGGTGGTTGTATATGGTTAGTCTTGCCCTAGGCTAAATAATTCAGTTAGAAAGGTACTGTTAATAACTTTGGTATTGATGAAGATAGTTTGAATTATTTTGGGATTTTAACCCTTTTAGAGTAAACAATTACATATTTTATTCATATGTAACTGTTTAGATATGTTAACTCATAAAATTGAGGTTGTATTGCTTCAGATTAGAATAAACAAAAACATAATTCTAGGAACTAGTTAGGTAATAATATATTTGTTTTAAGAAAAGAAAGAAAAAGCTTCCATTACTTCTGGATTATTAAACATATTTGTCCTAAAAAGTAATAAATCTATTATTATTACCTGATAATATATAACTGAACAAGAATTTCCTTATTTCACTTATATATTCTAAGGCTATATGAATCAGAAGTAATAAGAAATATAACTGGAATGTAACATGATCCCACACAGTGTGTGACTATCAGAATGCAGTTACATTCAGTTATAAATACAGGTTTTTTATAGAGAACCATCTCTTAGTATAATAAATGAAGAAATATCAGGAATTAGGATGTCAGTCCATTGAATCTTCTTGGTCCATGGATGATGTGGCATAACGGCCTCTTTTGTGAGAATGATGATTCCCATTTTGTTCTGAAATTTTCTGGGTGCTGCCTGAAGGTAAAGATGATGCCATTCTTCTGCGTGTGGAAGTGTTGCTGCTTGTGGGTTCTGTCAGATTTAATTTTAAAAGGGTTTGTTGTAGTTCATCTGCTGATCTGCTTCTGTAAATTGTACCTTGGTAGTTAAATCTGACTGAAAAGGGGAAGCCCCATTGATACATAATGTTGTGGCATTGCAGTTCCATTAGTTGGGGTTTCATGGATCGTCTTTTAGTAATAGTAAGTTGGGATAGGTCAGCAAAAATTTGATAATTGTGTCCATGAAAATTAAGTTCCTTTTTTTCTCTTGCAGCAATTAGTATTTGTTCTTTCGTTCTGTAATAATGAAATTTTGTGATTATATCACGTGGGGGTCCATCTTTCTTTTTGGCTGTGAGGGCTCTGTGTACTCTGTCCAGTTCTAAACGTTCAATAGGGATATCTGGCTTTAGTTCTTGTAATAGAGCAGTAATAGTAGATTGCAGGTCTGTCACAGTTTCAGGTATTCCCCTTATGCGCAAGTTTGAACGTCTGGCTCTATTTTCGTAATCTTCGAGCTTAGTTTGAAGTATTAAATTCTCTTTTTTTAATTGTTCCAATTCTGTTTTATTTTCTTGGGTTGTAATTTCAATTTCATCCATTTTTATTTCTAAGGCTGCGGTGCGGTTTCCCAGCTCTCTTATTTCTTTGGTTAGGCTTTTTGTTATTTGGTCTGAGGTTTGTTTTAAAGCCTTATGAAGCATCTTTTCAAATTTTAATAATATTACTGGGGATACTGAGGAGGCTTGTGGAGAAGTTTGTGAGAGGATTTGTTCTGTATCTGACTCAAATGGAGAGTCTTGCTGTGACATTTTCTGTCTGTGAGAGCGCCCTGATGCTGTATCTTGTGAGGTGACTGGAGCTGCTTCAGCTGCAGTGAGTGCCTGTGAGCTCTTTGTGAGGTGATTTTTATTTCTGCCACGGTTTCCTCCCAGTACCATATTTCCTGCCCAAACTTTCACAGTTTGTTCCCAGGGGCAAAAAGGTTCAAATGGATACCTTTTGAGCCTGCAGGCTCCGCTTTGTCCTTCTCTTCTCTCCTCAGCGGTGTGGAGCTCTAACAATGCATGTCTGCTCCGCTAGGCTCCGCCTCCTGCCCCCCGTAAAAGAGATTTTTTATGCTTAGTTTCCAAGTCTGCTACCAGATTCAATTGGGCTTGGAATGCGGCCTGACTATTTTTCCGTACTTTAGTCGCCTTTTTAATAAGTATGCCCCGCATAACACATTTATGCGTTTCCCATATTGTTAAAGGGGAGATTTCGTCTTTATCATCTTCATTAAAAATTCTAATCAGTTCACTAGAGAGGTCATTTTGAAGTTGGCCTTCCTGTATCAATGATTCATTAAGTTTCCATGACCATGGTCTATTGATCGACTTGACTAACTGAAGGTCTATAAACACTGGAGCATGGTCTGACACTACTTGTATTCTGATTGAGGAATTCGCTACCATTGGTAGTAAAGATCTGTATGGCCAAGTTCTGGCTTCCTTCTCCTAGTGATACTTACTCCCGCTGTGCACATACGTCATCATGCCATGTACAGCCACATGACAACCATGTTACCATCACTGTCTGTGATGTTCTTCACACACAGCAGTGGGGAGACGTTGATTGGAGCACCGTCTGGAGGCTTAGTTTACAACTAACACTGTGTGCATGCTATTGGCCACATGACAGCAATCAGACATGCATACTAATGAACCCGGAAGTCAGGCTGTACACGATTGGATTAGATGTATCATGATTTTTATTATTCTATTTCTATATAAGCACAGTAACGGCAGGCTGCTACATACCCCAGCAGAAGTCTTTGAAGATGAAAAGCGTCGGAATCATTTGCTGCTCTAGCCACCATCTTACTGCGCTTTTTAGTTCAATTGAACCTAGTTTTTACTGCCCAATTTTTTGAATGTTGGAGAAATATTTTTACTTTAATAAATAATCCATCCCTGATGGATTTACACCATGTGGAGGCTCTCTCTTTCTCTCCTATACATCATATATACCACTTTGGTCTGAGCGGAACCCGGTCAACTACTATAGCCAACCGCAAGACAGCAAACCAAGACAGCTGTAAGATCAAGTCCTGTCCATCCCCTTTGGTGATGAGTAAATCTTGGAGCTCCTTTCCAGCTGAGGATATCAGATCGATCAGGATTGGATTCACCCTCACCGCTTGGCGGTAACAAGCGCATTAGACTCACCGCTGATGGCTTGTGAGTCCACCACCTCCGGTAAGGGTATTTTATCCTGCTCTCTATTTTGATGCTTTTATGAGAAGATAGCACTTTACATGCCGGCGCACTTCCTATGATTTCCAAGAAATCAAGTATTGAAACAATATCAACATCTGGTTTTCCTCATATGAACTTTTACTTTGTTGATTAATATGGACTCCAGTTGTTTTTTATCATGTTAACATCCGTTTATGCTCTATTTATACACCCTGATTGATTTAGTACAGGGCCCAGAGAGTTTTATTCATCTATACACCTCCTTGTATTTAAGGTCCTAAGATCACTCAGTTTGCTAAGAGAGGCAGATTGCCTAATTTTTTTATTTAAATTTCTTTCTTTATTTTTTATTATTTTTTATGGCTTTTTCACATTTTTCAACTATCTTGGTATCACCCAACTTATTTGGATGCATTTATTATAGCTATTGAGGTATCTTCAATGGCTCTAATCACCTAATCAGATATATGTATCATTATATATATATATGTATTACACACATCTTTACATTTGAATACTACCTTCACGGTTGAAATATTGCACTATTTTTATTATTTCATTGAGCGCCACACATTTTATTTTAAGTAAAGATTGATATACCAGTACATAGTCAATTCGAGAATAACTATCATGTGGCGCCAAATAAAAAGTATAATCGCACTCAGCTTGATGTTGGACTCTCCAAATGTCTACCAATTGCACAGTTTGGATGGCTTTTTTTATCTGTCTAAGGTATTGACATGATAGATGAGAAGCAGATTTAGAGACATCTAGAAGTGGGTCTAGAGCCACGTTCAGGTCTCTACCCAGTATCACTCCACCCTCCATAAAGCCTTGTAAAGTATTAAGAATTCCGTCCAAACAGCTCAGCTGCGCTTGATTCGGTAAGTAAATAAATGTTAAGGTAACTCGACGACCAGCTAAGTCACTCTTAAGGAAGAGATAGTGTCCTTCCTGATCATTCATCTGATCAACACATAGCCATGGGACCATCCCAGAAAGCAAAATGCTCACCCCCCTCATCTTAGATTCTGGTGCTGTACTATGGAACATCTGTGAATAGCGATCATCCTTTAAATTGGGTATCTTCCCAGATTGAAAATATGTTTCTTTTATAAATGCAACTTGTGTACGCATATGCCAGAGTTCACGTAAAACCATTGTACGCTTCTCTGGTATGTTCAGTCCATTGACATTTAAAGATTAACAGAATATATTTGTCATGATGAAACCTGGGATCTATTACCTGCGCACCCCCAGAGCAGGAGCAGGTGGCAGGGGAGGGAAGAGAGAGAGAGGAGAGAGAGAAGAGGAAACAAAAAAGGAAGATATGCAGCAATTTAACTAATGGGGCTCTTAATGAGTCTACACACCCCTGCAGTCTCCTCCCAGAATAGTCTAGGAAGGGAGAGCACTGGGAGGCAAAACACCTATGTGGGGGGAGGTAGAAATGCGGCACCAAAAAGGGGATCACTCTGATCATATAGCATGGGTAACATCTCCGATCATACTCTCCTAATAGCCACAACCTTGAGTGGATATCAAGCAAATAATTCAACATATGAACAACAACAAAGAAAAAAAAGATGATCTATTCTGATTACATATATATATGTATATATATATATATATATATATATATATATATATATATATATATATATATATATATATAGATATAGATAGATAGATAGATAGATAGATAGATAGATAGATAGATAGATAGATAGATAGATAGATAGATAGATAGATAGATAGATAGATAAATCTATCTATCTATATATTAGGGCGGTTACTGATTAAGATTTTCGTGTTCGATTAATCTTTTTTTTTTAATCAATTAATTGACTAATTTCGATTGATTATAATGCACATACAGATCCAACTACTTTTAGCTGATCTCCTTGCATTGCAAATCTGCATTAGTCAGTGGTGAATGTGGTATACACTATATACAATAACCCGAAACTAGTTAGTTTCCACAATCCATGAACTTCACAGTTCACACAAATACATTATAAATTCAAACTGTTGCACTGACATAAGTAATTTTTTTTTTTTATTAAACTTTAAGAAAAATGTAGAAAGTTAGTTTAACTTTAATTATAAACTTATCTAGTATATTGACTGTCAAATTTGGTTATCAAATTTGCCTACACTTAGTTCACTGAATCATCCCAGTTAACCACATCCATATTTAGCATCACTGTCCAGGCTGTCCGGTGACGTCACAGACATCGACGTCACCGGACTCCTCCCCCTTCCCTTTGTTAGCAGACAGAGACACTTGGGGAAGGGGGGAGGAGTCCATTGACGTCGATGTCCGTGACGTCACCAGATCTCCGACGGAACTCCCTGAAGACCCGGAAGCTGGCGGAGAGGTGAGTACTGAAAAAAAATTAACGATTAATCGAGGAATTAATCTTTAATTTCCACAGCCCTTATATATATATATATATATATATATATATATATATATATATATATATACATATATACACATATACATATATACACACATTGTGGCATTGGGACCCTGTGCTACCTGGAATATTGCTGGTTTACACCAGATTTTGGAGAGAAAGGCACGCTGATTGCACAGCTGTGTGCTGGGCTATTTTGTTGTGACCTTGCTAAGGCTCAGGGCTCCCATTCCTCTGAAGGAGTCAAAGACTGCATGGGTGCAGCCAGAGCATGCATGTCTGCAGGAGGCAGATGTACTTTGTGACAGAGCAGCACAGCGCTGATCAGGAGTAAGCTAGGAGAGAGCTCAACTCAAGGAAACCCTTTTGTTCTAAGGAGCAGGCCTAAGGCCTAGGCTACAGGCCTGAAGCAGCCGTGTGGCAATAACATAAGCCAGGAAGCTGTAAGAGAGTGTCACCAGAGGTACAGTGTGGGTACCAAACAGGAACACAGTTACAGGGTCAAGAGGACCGAGGTCAACGCCTGAACAGCAGTGTTGACTACGGATGAGCCGAACACCCCCTGGTTCAGTTCGCATCCAGAACATGCGAACAGGCAAAAAATTTGTTTGAACACACGTACACCGTTAAAGTCTATGGGACACGAACATGAGTAATCAAAAGTGCTCATTTTAAAGGCTTATATGCAAGTTATTGTCATAAAAAGTGTTTGGGGATCTGTGTCCTGCCCCAGGGGACATATATCAGTGCAAAAAAAGTTTTAAAAACGGCCGTTTTTCAGAAGCAGTGATTTTAATAAAGCTTAAAGTGAAACAATAAAAGTGAAATATTCCTTTAAATTTCGTACCTGGGGGTGTCTATAGTATGCCTGTAAAGTGGCGCTTTTTTACCATGTTTAGAAGAGTCTGACAGCAAAATGACATTTCTAAAGGGAAAAAAAAGTCATGAAGTAATACCAGTGTTAGCCATAGTGAATTGTCTATGGGAGAAATCAAAAGTGCTAATTTTAAGGGTTAATATGCAAGTTATTGTCATAAAAAGTATTTGGGGACCTGGGTCTTGCCCCAGGGGAGATGTATCAGTGCAAAAAAAGTTTTAAAAACTGACCTTTTTTCGGGAGCAGTGATCTTAATAATACTTAAAGTGAAACAATAAAAGTGTAATATTCCTTTAAATTTCGTACCTGGGGGGTGTCTATAGTATGCCTGTAAAGGAGCGCACGTTTCCTGTATTTAGAACAGTCTGACAGCAAAATGTCTTTTCTAAAGGAAAAAAAGTAATTTAAAACTACTCGCGGGATAATGAATTGTCGGTCCGACAATACACATAAAAAAAGTTCATCAATAAAAACGGCATGGAAATTTCCCCACAGGGGAACCCCGAACCAAAATTAAAAAAAAAAAAAAAAAAGTATGGGGGTCCCCCTAAATTCCATACCAGGCCCTTCAGGTCTGCTATGGATATTAAGGGGAACCCCGCACCAAAATTAAAAAAAAATGGAGTGGGGGTCCCCTTGTTATCACCCGGTTACTCGTTTACGTAACCGGGTGACCCCGCCCCCTCTGACAACACAGGGAATGCCATAGGGAAGTCCCTGTGCATCAGAGAAGGGTGGGTCACTGGGTGGCCCCACTCTCCGTTATATAAGAAGTTCCCAAACACTTATGACAATACCATGTATATAAACCTTTAAAATTAGCACTTTTGATTTCTCCCATAGACTTTTAAAGGGTGTTCCGCGGCTTTCAAATTTTCCGTGAACACCCCAAATTGTTCGCTGTTCGGCAAACTGACGAACAGCCAATGTTCGAGTCGAACTCATGTTTGACTCGAACATAAAGCCCATCCCTAGTGCTGACCAGAGAGCCAGGTGGCTCGGTATTTTCCATTTATTTCATTATTGCTTTGTGGAAGAAACTCCTGCGTGGGAATCCTGGATGGACTGTTTTTCTTTTACTTCAGTAAACATGGGCCAAAAAAGCCCTTAAACTGCTTATCTGGCGTAGACCCAGCTCACTGGTAAGCTCTACACTGAAGCTAAATAACCCCCCAATACCACAAGTGGTGTTCGAATGTGGGCATGACAGAAGAGTTCCAGATCCAAAAACAGTGAGTAGTAAGAAACTGTGTGTTTTGCAGCAATGCTGTGAGGATCAGCTAATGTGAAGCAGTGGAGTCTGCATGTGAAAGTGTGCTGCTTGCAAGTCTTATGCCGTGTACACACGGTCGGACTTTTCAGCTACAAAAGTCCGACAGCCCATCCGACAGACTTTCGGCAGACTTTCGATGGACTTTTGGCAGACTTTTAACAGACTTTTTAACGACCGGACTTGCCACACGATCACACAAAAGTCAGATGGATTTGTACGTGATGACGCACACCGGACTAAAATAAGGAAGTTGATAGCCAGTAGCCAATAGCTGCCCTAGTGTCGTTTTTTTGTCCGTCGGACTAGCATACAGACGAGCGGATTTCTGGGTCCGGCGGAGTTACGATGTAGCATTTTCCAAATCTAAAATCCGTCAGATTTGTGGCTGGAAAAGTCAGCTGAAAGTCCGGGGAAGCCCACACACGATCGGATTGTCCGCTGGACTTGGTCCGTCGGCGTCTGTCGGACTTTTTGTAGCTGAAAAGTCCGACCGTGTGTACGCGACATTAAAGAGACAGTACGCCAAATTTTCCTGTGTTCAAAGGAACAGTGTTAAAAAGCGTTGTGGGCCTGACTGCAGAGATGGGGTGGTCGAAATGCAAAAAGAAAGCAATGTTTGCTGAGATGAGAGGCAGAACCCTGTGGCTGGAGGGTTTGTTACCGACAGAACAAGCCCCAGACTGGTGCAAGATGCACTTGGCCGCACTGGAGCAAAGGAAAGCAAGCCATCACAAAGAGTGAGCAGATGGGTGCGGTTGCCCATGGCAATAAAGCAGAAATCCGTACAGCTGACTTCATATGGCTATGTTGCCTTCTGAACATGTTGAAGACTTTTTGGCTGAATTTGTGATGATTGCTTCCTCCCAAGGGTGGCCCAGAATCCGCTGGGCTGAATTGGTGCAACCTTTTCTGATGCAAGAGTACCAAGAGGTGTACCGCCGGATGTGTTATAACCGAGATGAGTACGACAATTTCCTGGGAGCAATCCAATCTAGAGAGCGCTGGAAAAATTCAGCAGGGAGGATGTGGTCTCCCATAGCAACCAGAGAAAGTCTGTTTGCAGAAAGGAGGAGCTACAGCTGAGATTTGGCTCAAATTCTGAGTGAAGAGGTTTGTGCAAAAATGTCAGTTGTCACCCCCGGCAACCGTGAAGGAAATTTTGTTCAGCCTGCAGGGGGTGATGGAGAGCACAAGAAACCAGTGGTTTCAAGTTATGGCTGCTTGTGTGAAGTGGTCAGCCCAGAGAAGAGGGCACAGTATCCAGCATCCTGCAAGGGGTATGACCATGTGTGTGGGTCTGCTGTTACCCCTGGCAACAGGAAACCCGTTTGGCCTGTAGGGGATGTTGGAAAATCCAAGAGGGATGCAATGTTGTTACGTGTCCATGTGGGGGCATTAGCTTGTGAGAGCACAGCAAAGAAGGGACACTGCCCTCAATTGAAGCTTTCCACACCTGTCAACTGGCATGGTAAGACTGTTACAAATGTAATGCCACGTACACACAAGAGGACTTTATGGTAGACTTTGTCCTGCGGACTTTGACAGACTTTACGACGGACTTTCCGAATGAACGGACTTGCCTACACACGATCAACCAAAGTCCGACGGATTCCTACATGATGACGTACGACCGGACTAAAACAAGGAAGTTCGAAGCCAGTAGCCAATAGCTGCACTAGCGTCGGTTTTTGTCTGTCGGACTAGCATACAGATGAGTGGAAAAAAGACTTGAAATGTTTCATTTCTAGGTCCGTCAAACTTTTGGGGAAAAAAAGTCAGCTGGAGCCTACACACGATTGAATTGTCCGACGGACTCCGGTCCACAGGACCAAGTATGCCGTAAAGTCTGGTTGTGTGTACGCGGCATTAGAGAGACTGGTCATGGGACTATTCCCTGTGAAGTGGGAGTAAGTCCAGTGAGAAAATCTGCTTTCAGAGACTTGATGCAAATTAATACCCTGTCTAGTAGCAAAGCACAGTTTGAAGCTGAACCTGCAGCAAGCTTGAGGACTGTTAATTATTATTATTATTATTATTATTATTATTATACAGGATTTATATAGCGCCAACATTTTACGTAGCGCTTTACAACTTGAGGGTAGTCAGTACAAATACAATACACTTTGATACAGTAGGAATCAGAGGGCCCTGCTCCTTAGAGCTTACAATCTAAGAGGGAAGGTCAAAAGATACAAGAGGTAATAACTGTGGGTGATGTGCTGATTGAGAAGATAAATGTACAGTTGTTAGGTGGGGGCCAGATAGGCTTCTCTGAAGAGATGAGTTTTCAGGGATCGTCTGAAAGTGGATAAAGTAGGAGAAAAACGGACGGATTGGGGTAGAGCATTCTAGAGGATGGGGGAGGCTCTGGAGAAGTCCTGAAGGCGAGCATGCGATGAGGTGACAAGGGAGTTTGAGAGCAGGAGGTCTTGGGAGGAGCGAAGAGAACGATTAGGTTGGTATTTTGTGACTAGGTTAGAGATGTAGCTGGGGGCCAGGTTGTGGATGGCTTTAAGGAACTGTTAAGGAACTGTCTACTTGCAATGCCCTTTGTAGCAGAGAGACAAGGGTTAAAGTTAAACCTAATGATGTGGTGTGTACTAACAATTATGAAAATGGTGATACATTTCCCTCTTTGTTGGTGTTTAAAAGGGAAAATGGTTCTGTGCAAAGGACAGGACTGATTCAGCAGAGTGCTAAAGTATATATGTCAGGGGTGACCACTGAGAGATATGTGCCATTGCCCCTAGCAACCATGGCAGGTGCAACAGGGTTGTCCCTGGAGACCTCCCAGGAGCTCATGGTGTCTGAGCTTGAGGTCTCCCAGGATAACTGTGTAGCCACCCCGGCGGGTGAGAGAGTGTCTTATAAAGCAAAAAGTGATATGATAAATATCCAACATGCTCAAGCTGGTAATGAGCTGGGACAGCCTATGAGAGTCAGGAATGATAATGAGGAATGTATTTCTGAAAATGTTGATGAAGGTTTTCCCATGGCAACTACAGGCAGTGCCGCAGAGTTGTCCCAGGAAATCTCACGAGGACTCCCTGTGTTGGAGCTGGCGGGGCTCCAGGACAGCTCTGATACTGCTCAGGTGGAACACAATGGGAAAATAGCTCAAATGATGGAGCATGAATTATCACAATCTGATGTGGTTGACAGTGACTGATGCAGGATGCCTGCTGCTAAACCACTCTGTCCACCTGTGTCTCCATGGGAAGAGGGAGCAGTACTAAGGAGTGCTGGTGACTGGAGCACAGACAGGATAGACTGGGATAGTCTCACCATAAAGGTATTAGCATGGTGGAAAGAAATTTCTGAAGGTAATAGTAAGGTGGACACTATTGCTGCTGTGATAAATGGAGAGGCTGCAGGGCCAGTAGACACAGGTGCATTGGCTTTTGCTGACGTTAACCCTCTCCAGTTGAAAAAATCTCAAAAGGGCGCATACATAGCAGAGGTTTTGTCCACAGCAAAAGAGATGAGTAATGTTGAGTATCAGGATGGTGGGATAATGGATAAAGACTTGGAAGGGCTCAGTGTTGCTGAAAATGAGAGGATGAGTGTGACACATGCGTTTTGCAGTGCTCATGGGGAGCCACAAGTTTTGTCAGTTGTCTCTGAGGTGGTGGTCTCTTTGAGTGGTTCTGCCTCTCAAGCCTTAGCAAATGAGCCCCTCCACGTCGTTAGTAAGGGAAAAGTCCCTAGAGTTCTGTGTTTAGATATGGCATGTCTAGAAATAACTGAGATGTTGTTGGAATTGGTGAAAATCTTTCTGCTGTACACCTGCATGTATCCACCGCAGATGGGCGACCTGGTACTGCGTAGTACCAATCAGTGGAGACAGGTGGTACAGGCGATGTTAAGCAATGTTGATAAAAATTGGTTCCTGCAATGTTGGTTAATTTTGTGGAAAGTGGTGTCACAGTTCTCTGCGAGAGTGCTTCCAGCGGCAGTTGTGTGTGGAAGGCGCTCAGGGGAACTGCTAGAAGAATCAGAAATGATAGACATAGTGGAAGTCTCAGTATGCTGGTGTGATGAGGTGCATTCCTGCTGGTGCTGTCGGATGTGCAGCTGAGCAGTGGTTGGTACATGGCGCGTGTGCTCTCTCACCCGCTGGACCTCATGTAAAGAAAGGGCCCGGAACAGACGCAGCAGTAGTGGGAATTCAATCCATCACTCGCAGGGAGGTGCAGGTTGAGGTACCAATGGACACAGAAATGGTTAAAGAGATTGGTGTGTAAAAATGTGTCGAAAAATGTACATTGGTAGGACAGTCGCTATTGGAGTGTTGGACAACAGGGGGCAATGTGAAACTGTGGGAATGTCCCATAGGAAATAACTGCCTGCCTGTAGATGGTCCCTCCATAGACACTGTCCTAGCAAACAAGGTGACAAGAAGTCCTGATGACAATGATAATATTGAGTTGAATAACCCCTTGTGGAACATTGCTATTGAGGTTAAACAGAAGGATGTGGTGTTGATCTCAGATAGTTTGGTTGTCAAGGGTAACCACACAGGAGTTAGTGAACCTGGGAAATGGTTGTTGTTGGTCAGTGTTGTGTCAGTTAGTGAGAGGGGTCAGTCCCTGACAGGTTTCATGGAAGTGGGTCCCCAACAGTCCCGGGAGAGTAGGTCTATGGGAGAAAAAAAGAAAGGGAGGATCCCGTGGACAGAAGGTAGAAGGGATAGAGAGGTTAGTGGCAGCCCACGGTTCAGGAAGAAGTACTGGTGGAAGCACACCCGGAAGAAGATGTGGGTGGAGTGCCCCTTTAGAAAAAAGGTTGGGCAGATTAGGACTGCTGATAGTTGGCACAGAGGTGCCAAGCTGAAGTGCTGGTGGAAACATACCCGGAAAAAGAAATGGGTCTACACAGCTAATGGCTGGCACAGAGGTGTCCCATTCATAGTGACGGTTTTATGTGTTCCTCCCTCTGGTTTCGAAACAAGAGGGGAGGATATGTGGCATTGGGACCCTGTGCTACCTGGAATATTGCTGGTTTACACCAGATTTTGGAGAGAAAGGCACGCTGATTGCACAGCTGTGTGCTGGGCTATTTAGTTGTGACCTGGCTATGGCTCAGGGCCCCACCTAACAGACAGGAAGTCTGTGCATGGGAGTCAGGTGGACTCCCATTCCTCTGCAGGAGTTAGAGACTGCATGGGTGCAGCCAGAGCATGCATGTCTGCAGGAGGCAGATGTACTTTGTGACAGAGCAGCACGGCGCTGATCAGGAGTAAGCTAGGAGAGAGCTTAACTCAAGGAAACCCTTTTGTTCTAAAGGAGCAGTCCTAAGGCCTAGGCTACAGGCCTAAAGCAGCTGTGTGGCAATAACGTAAGCCAGGAAGCTGTAAGAGAGAGTGTCACCAGAGGTACAGTGTGGGTACCAAACAAGGACGCAGTTACAGGGTCAAGAGGACCAAGGTCAACGCCTGAACAGCAGTGCTGACCAGAGAGCCAGGTGGCTCGGTATTTTTCATTTATTTCATTATTGCTTTGTGGAAAAAACCCCTGCATGGGAATCCTGGATGGACTTTTTTCTTTTACTTCAAAAAACATGGGCCAAAAAAGCCCTTAAACTGCATATCTGGCGTAGACTCAGCTCACTGGTAAGCTCTACACTGAAGCTAAATAACACGCCAATACCACAACATACACACATATATACATATACACATACACACGTACTTACATATGCATATGCACACCTACATACATACACATACACACACACACACACATTCCTGTCCGGGGGTATTCAGACAATTATATTCCATTTACATCATCTATTGTTGCCTGTGTTGTATTATGAAAACATAGTCATATCAAATCTATTTTAATCGATAAGCACACACCTGCTGTATTATCTTACTGATTACCCCAAACTTAGAGATGCCCCCACCCACACAACCAAATCTCCCGGCAATCTCCTCCTAAAACTTCTTTGGCACAATTTTCCTTAAAATTTACCTAAACATAGATCATTCAAACATTGTTAAATAAGCCATCCCCAAATCCCCCCCCCCCCCCACTTATACAGGGGAATCTATACCATCTAGTTTAGCCTTAGCCTAACCTCCGACACCCATGACCACCTTTCTTAATAGGCTATTATCATCTCATTCCCCCTAACTTCCAGATTCTAGATAACTACTTCCCCACACTATCCACTGCCCCCATCCATCCCCAGTCACCCCTCCACCCACCTCCCACTCCTCTATTGCAACTGAATAATCAACTTGTCTAGTCTTTATCCTAAAAAGAATGAGAAAAGAGGAAGAAAGGAAGAGGAAAATGTGGGGGGGATGAGATGGAAAGAGACATGGAAATGATAGATGAGTGGGCGGGGGGGGAGGGTGTGGAAGGAAGGAAGGAAGGAAAAAGAGGCAGAAAAAGAAAGAAAGAAGGGGGTAGGGAGAGAGAGAGTTCTTGAACCGGTAGACGAGCGGTGGGCGGTAGGGGTGGGGAAATAAAGGAGGGAGGAAGGAGTGGGATACAAGACAAGGATGGATAACAGAGAAACGTATGAATCTCCCCCTCCCGCCCTACCCCCCTGAATACCCTTCCACTAAAGAAAAACAAAAACTTTACTTTTTAACATATTTATAAAGGATATAGATAAACACACCAGAAAAAAATGATGTGATCCATGACAACTCTATCCCAAATTTGAACAGAAAGAAATAATTACGTCAGGGGGACTTTGAATAAGGCCAATCACTATAAAGAGTAGGCACATAGGATATAAAGCACATTATTGCTTGTATGCATTTATTGCATAATATCTGACAAAAAAGTTTTGTTTTTTTAACTTTTCAATGAGAGATGTATACCAAAAATCAGTCATGGCAAAGAACATTTTACTATACCTTATGAGATCACATACAGCATACTCAATGACAAAAAGTGTATGCACAAAATCGCATAATCGCAAGGCATGCTAAAAACCACATATACATATTGATGCCATGGTGCTTGGCATATCATGGGGTGAAGACAAGTGCTACACAAAATAGGCCACTGGAAGGGTTGGATGGTGTTTAAAATTCTAGAGTAAAACAATGAAAAACACATGTAAAATCATCTGTATGGACAATATATGGGGAATCCACAGTGCTCCCGGCTTGTCCACGTGTCTCTACCTCAGCTCCCATGCCAGACATCTCGAGCAGCTCCGATCCTCTGTTCACATCTATGCAGTTGACGGGAGTATTTATAGGGATGTCCATCCTGTCCCTTACTCCCATTACTTACACCTACTATTCAGCTACAATATTATACCATATGGTTATGAGTATGCTGTATATGATCTCACATGGTATAGTAAAATGTTCTTTGCCACCACTGCTTTTTGGTATACATCTCTCTTTGAAAGTTAAAAAAAAACCCGAAAAACGTTGTCACATATTATGCAATAAACGCATACAGGCAATACTGTGCTTTATATCCTATGTGCCTACTCTATATAGTGATTGGCCTCATTCAAAGTCCCCCTGACCAAATTTTCCTTCTTTCAGATAAGAACACCATATTGTGAATCAAGATGTCAAACAGTGCCTCCTCTAAAATGGATGTGCAGCTAAGAGTTCATAAAGTCCATGCATGGCACATCAGAAAAGCTACCCAGAGATGCCCTTATAGTCTTCAAATTGAAATCCCTAATTTCTACAGCACTGAACATGGGTATTATGAACAAACAGGAAGTAGTTTTTTTTTTTTTTGATAAAGGCTTAATTTTGACCCCATATTTTTAAAGGGGTTGTAAAGTTATTTTTTTTTTTTTTTTAAAATAACAAACATGTTATACTTACCTTCACTGTGCAGCTCGTTCTGCACAGAGTGGCCCCGAACCTGGTCTTCTGGGGTCCCTCGGCGGCTGTTTCAGCTCCTCCCCGCAAGCATTTACCACCTTCATGCGAGCTCCCTCGCACGGTGGTGAGTGCTTGCGGGCGCGCTCCCGTGATACAGCCGGCGGCTATAGCCGCTCGCTGTATCACTCGGCCCCGCCCCCCGGCGCGCCGCGTCATCGGATGTGATTGACAGCAGCGCGAGCCAATGGCTGCACTGCTTTCAATCCATCCACTGCAGCCAATCAGCGACCAGGCTGAGCTGCAATGAAGCTGACGAGGACGAGCAGCGAAGATTCGAGGCGTCAGGTAAGTAAAACGGGGGGCCTGGGGGCGGCGGTACTGTCAAAAGTTTTTTCACCTTAATGCATAGAATGCATTAAGGTGAAAAAATTTTTACCTTTACAACCCCTTTAACACCATCTAAAAGTTCACAAGAATTCTGAAAACCCTCCAGGCCGTCCTATAGTGGACTTGATGGTAACCTTATGAGTGATCTTTTCATCATTTTACATTCATGATGGCACACACCTGAGAGTTTGCACCTATACACATGGGAACCCACTTACCGTTGGGTTTCCTTGGACACATGCTCTCTTTACATGTCCATACCTCATGAGACTTACATAGTCAGGTTAAAAAAGGTTGAAAAAAAGACACAAGTCCATCTAGTTCAACCTTTAAAAAATAAATAAATAAATCATACAATCCCATATACACAATCCTAAAACCCCAGCAAATCATGATCCAAATTGCTAGAGCAGGGGAAAAAATTCCTTCCTGATCCCCCAAGAGGCAATCAGATATTCCCTGGATCAACTTTACCTATAAATGTTAGTACCCAGTTATATTATTTACACTTAAGAAAGACTCCAGGCCTTTCTTAAAGTATTCTACTGAGCTGACCAGAACCACCTCTGGAGGGAGTCTATTCCACATTTTTACAGCTCTTACTGTGAAGAAACCTTTCCGTATTTGGAGATGAAATCTCTTTTCCTCTGGAGGTAAAGAGTACCCCCTTGTCCTCTGTGATGAGCTTAAAGTGAATAACTCTACAACAAGTTCACTATATGGACCACATATGTATTTGTACATGTTGATCATATCCCCCTTAAACCTCCTCTTCTCAAGAGAGAATACATTCAGTTCCTCTAATCTATCTTCATAGCTGAGCTCCTCCGTGCCTCTTACTAGTTTGTTTGCTTATCTCTGCACATTCTCCAGTTCCCCAATATTCTTTTTGTGAACTGGTGCCAAAAACTGAACTGCATATTCCAGATGAGGTCTTACTAATGATTTGTAGAGGAGCAAAATGATCTCTCTCTCTCTCTCTCTCTCTCTCTCTATCTCTATCTCTATCTCTATCTCTATCTCTCTTCTTGTCATATACTACACAGTGTTTTTTCTCAATGGTTTTTTAGTTTCACTTGTGGACATTATTTATGCTTTATGAGATCTAATGTGATTGTTAAATATCACTATACACTTACCTGATAGATACACATATCACTTATGTACACAAAGTGATATATTCCTGTATTCACATACACATATTATATGTTACTTAGCGCTGCATTTATTTTTTGTTTCTAAGATATTTGGGGGGCACACCGTAAAAGATTTTTTTTCTTACACTTGGTATTGCATCGCAGGATCCAGGCAAAGTTACTTACCTTGTCCCCAGGATCCTGCAATGTCTCCCCGCTGTGTGTGCGAGCCATATCTCCATTCGATTCATCACAGCCCTGAGCTCCGTCCCCTGCGAGCGTTGCGACACACGGGGACGGAGCACGATGCCAAATTCAAAAAGTTAAAAACACACAATACATACAGTACTCTGTAATCTTACAGATTACATTACTGTATCAAATTATTTCACATTCCTTTTGTCCCTAGTGGTTTTTCCAGTGCCCTGCATGCAGTTTTATATTATAAATATAAATTCTTTCTGCCTGGAAACTGGAGATGGTCCATAGCAAACAAAAAGCGTCCCTTTACATCAAAAGTAGTTTTAGACCAGCTAGAAAACAGCGATAATAAATTAGAATCACTTGCAGAATTGAGCGATAGTGATTTGTGGGGAAATCCGTCATCAAACACTGAGAGTAATGACAGCGACAATTCTGTAACTGAGCAAATTTCAGTGTTTTTAATTTGATTACATTATTGGATAATTTTTATTATTATTATATTATTATTTGTTATAATTATTTATAGTTATTTATTATATTATAATTTCTGATTTTGTGTTTCAAACTTTATCATATCCGGAATGTCTACTAGACTCTTGTTTGGACAGATTTAAGTGTGTTATTTCTAAGAATTACAGGCCTACAATATAAAACGCCAAATTTCCATGCAAAATATTGTACCGCTTTGAGAATCAAAAATCTGAAATAATCATACCGCCAGGGAGGTTAATACAAGAAAGGATTTTGCTCCCTTTGGAAACACAGCTTGGCATTGTATGCTATTATTAAGCTTATGATCTACCAAAACCACCAGATCCTTCTCCACCATTGATCCCCTCAGTTGTACTCCCCCTAGTATGTATGATGCATGCATATGCTTAGCCCCCAAGTGCATAACTTTACATTTATCTACATTAAACCTCATCTGCCACATAGTCGCCCAATTAAACAGTGCAATGAGGTTGGCTTGTAGGTTAGAGACATCCTGTACGTATGTTATTCCACTGCATAGCTTGATGTCATCTGCAAACATTGAAATTGTACTTTTAATCCCAGACCATAATAACCCTTATAAAGATATTAAAAAGTAATGGTCCCAACACTGAACCTTGGGGTACACCACTGATAAAGACCATTCAGAGTAAGAATCATTAAAAACTTCTCTCTGAATTCGGTCTTTTAGACAGTTTTTTATCCATTTACAAACTGACCTTTCCAAGCCTGTAGACTTTACCTTACACATAAGCCGCATGTGGAGAACTGTGTCAAACGCTTTTGCAAAATCCAAGTATACCACGTCCACAACCCCCCCTCTGTCCAAGGTTTTACTTACCTCCTCATAAAAAGAAATCAGATTTATTTGACAAATTCTGTCTTTCATAAATCCATGCTGTCTGTGGCTTAAAATATTTTTTCCCAGCAAGAAATCATCTATGTGTTTTTTTATTAAACTCTCCAGTATCTTCCCGACTACAAAAGTTAAACTAACAGGTCTATAGTTTCTTGGTAAAGACTTTAATCCCTCATTAAATATAGGCACCACATGGCCCTACGCCAATCTAGTGGTATTATTCTAGTCATTAACGAGTCCCTAAAAATTAGATACAATGGCATTGAAATGACAGAGCTCAATTCTTTTAGGATCTGTGGGTGGATGCCATTTGGTCCAGGTGCTTTATTCACCTTTATTCTGTCTAAATATTTCTGGACCATATCACTTTTGAGCCATTGTGGATCATTAAACTTGACGCCGTCATTTATTTCCTTTCCACTAATTCCAAACTCAATGATCAACAGGCCAACTTAATTCTCCAAGCTACACAATTCTGTCTGGAACAGAATTACTATAGATGTGATGAATGTTTTTACACTGAATAAAACAGCACAGTTATGGGAGCACATTTTTGCTCCAAAATATGCCAATCTGACCATAGATCATTGGAAGCTCCAGCAAATTGGTGCAACAACTTTGTTTTTACATGGTTTGTCATCACACAGAACTTTTTCAGCTGTCTCACATGGCTCCCTGATTATTTCCTGGCCGTTGGAAGCACAGAGTTTCTGGACTGGATTTCCCTCTGCTATGTACTGTTAGGGTTTGGATAAAGTTCATATGACAGATACTTTACTCCTTTTCAAACTTGAGTTGGAAATTGTTCTTATCAATACATTTTTTTTACTGCCATTAGATGTGCCCTCTGATGTTACTTTTTTTTATAAGGTATAGATTTTGGACTAAAAGTACAATTTCAGTGTTTGCAGTTGACACCAAGCTATGCAGTGGAATAATGTCCTTACAGGATGTTGCTAATTTATAAGTCAACATCAGTGTACTAATATGGCAACTATGTGGCAAATTAGGTTTAATCTTATAAATATAAAGTTATGCACTTGGGGCTAAAAAACATGTATTTGTCATACATTCTAGGTGGAGAACAACTGGAGGAGTCAACAATAGAGAATATCTGGGTAAATCATATACTTACAGTATAACTAAAGGCAAAACTCTTTTTTCCTTTTGGACAGAGTGGTGGTGGATTAGAACACCTGTTAAGCTTTTACTGCTACATTATCATCAAAAGTGAAAGTAAAAAAAGTTCAAATTTTTGATTGCCCCCAGAACAGTAATTGAGGAGAAATCTTACAATGGGGCATTAGCTCTGGTGACTTGGGTAATGGATTCTCTTAATTTAAAGGGATTTCCTCTCACTTCCTGTTTTGGCTATAGGACAGGAAGTGAAGATAAATTTCCTCAATCTGACACAGATGGCCAAAAAAAACTGACAAGGGATATAACCCTCACTTCATCCAATATAAAAAAAAGTTTCGCCCTATAGTTCTATTTTCATAATAGCATGCAATGCCAAGCTGCAGTTTGTAAAGCTAGAAATACTGTATTGTAACAAAAGAGGTATAGACTTCAGAGAGAGAGAGAGACAGTGGCGGCTGGTGCTCAAATTATTTGGGGGGGGGGCACAAACAAACTGAAACATACTGAAAAAAACAACATAAGTTGCAGCTTCACTGTGCCCATCAATTGCAGCCACTGTGCCCATCAATTGCAGCCACTGTGCCCATCAATTGCAGCCACTGTGCCATCAATTGCAGCCACTGTGCCCATCAAATGCAGGCACTGTGCAAATCATATGCAGGGCCTGTGCTATCAATTGCAGCCACTGTACCCCATAAAATGAAGCCACTGTGCCATCAAACGCAGCCACTGTGCCATCAAATGCAGCCACTGTGCCATAAATGTAGCCTCTGTACCCATCATATACAGACTCTGTGCCCATCATATGCAGCCTTTGCCCATCATATGTAGCTTCTGTGCCCATCATATCCAGCCTGTGCCCATCATATGCAGCCTCTGTGCCCATCATATGCAGCTTGTCCCCATCATATGCAGCTTGTGCCTATCATATGCAGCCTCTGTGCCCATCATATGCAGCCTCTGTGACCCATTATATGCAGCCTGTGTGCCCATCATATGCAGCCTAAGTGACCCATTATATGTAACCTGTGTGCCCATCATATGCAGCCTGTGTGCCCATCATATGTAGCCTGTGTGACCATCATATGCAGCCTCTGTGACCCATCATATGCAGCCTGTGTACCCATCATATGTAGCCTTTGTGACCCATCATATGTAGCCTGTGTGCCCATCATATGTAGCCTGTGTGTCCATCATATGTAGCCTGTGTGTCCATCATATGTAGCCTCTGTGCCCATCATATGCAGCCTCTGTGACCCCCCCACTGACCGGCACACCCTTACCCCATCCTGGTGGCGGGTGACATCGGCGAGCTGTGGGACATGCAGCAGGTGACGGCGGCGAGCTCCTGTATCCTCCATGGCTCTGTGTCCTCTTGTTTTTCCATTCCTTTAGGTGTCAAATCAGGGCGCCTGTGCCTTCAGCCAATCAGGTGACGCTTATTAGATCCGTGCCTCTTAATTGGCTGAGAGGTGGTTCAGTGTTAGCAAAGCAAATATTGATTTGCTGTGCTAACTCACCTGGGTGAGCTGAAAGTGCAATGCTCTGCGCTCGCAGTTCACCTTTTTTAAAGCCTATTAGAGCTTATTGCTCTAATCAGGTGCTTCCAAAAAACACCCCCTCTCTGGAATTCAGGCGCCTGGCGTCTGAAAAGAGGCCGGACGCCTGAATAGGGGGTGGCTACAGTGGCCATGTATAGATTTGTGCAATGCATAAATCTATCCATTTTACACAGAGGAGGTGGCTGGAGAGAGGGGGCGGTGCCCGTGTGTTTTTAATGGATGCACCGCCACTGGAGAGAGACATAGTTTTGCCCCTGTACAAATTATTAGTAAAGCCTCCTCTGGAATATGCAGTTCGGTTTTTGCCACCAGTTCACAAAGAAGATATTGGAGATTTGCTGAACAAAATTCTCTCTCAGAAGAGGTGATTAAGAGATTTATTCTCTCACTCCAAAAGAGTCACCAAGTCCCTGTGAGAAAGCAGCTTCTTCCGGACTCCTTCCTTTAGCAGGGTACTCCTCCTGGTTTTCAATCCCATTTCAGCTTCCTCCTTAATCAGGCAGGTCAAATTCCAGGGATCACTTCTGGCCTCCTTACAAATTTCAGCACAGATAACATCCTAGGCCTAGGGTTGCTACCTGTCTGGGATTCACTTGGATAGTCCGGGTTTTGAATCATATGTCTGGGTTTAAGTCCACCTGGGTGAGGGGGCACTATGTGCGCCGCATTACTTTTCTTTTTGGAGTGCCCAAAGGTGTCCCAAGTCTGTTACAATACTATAGTGTATACTAAAAAAAAGTTACCATGTTTACTAAAGTGTTCAGATTTGGCATGAAGAAAAAGTGGCAACCTTAGCTAGGCCCCACATGAGATACTGGCTAACAAGTCAGATAACTCAGCAGCAACTCCCCAGGCCAAAGCCTGGGGAAGAGAGAGTCACATAAGGTCAACCCCACGAATTTAAGCATGTACCACTGGCAATAAATTTACTAGTGGTTGGTCAGGAGGACATAAATCCTTATAACCCAGCATTGCTGTGGCATCTCACGCTATTGTCAGATGTATAAGTGACACCTCTTGCTAGCAGAGAGAAATAACAGCAACACTGAGCTTAAAGGAAACCCAAATGAGTACAGATTGGAAATCAGCTGAATACCATCCAGCAAACTAAATTTGGATAGTCACCCCTGCTTAGGGCTGGGTGGCTACATTAGCTTAAAGTGTATCTAAAGCCAAAGACCTTCCTTGAGAAAAATTCTTACCATGGGAAAACTTTTTCTGGTGAGATTTCCTCTCACTTTATGTAAATTTCTTCTCACTTCCTTTTTTTACCTCTAGGACAGAAAATTCATCATTCCATAAAGACATTCTTGTCCTTTCACTGTAATATAATCCAATTGTTTTAATGGACACTAACTAAAGAAACTTTCATCATGGTGGAATTAAGGAAATAATGCCGCGTACACACGGCCGGACTTCCCGACAGAAAAAGTCAGATGGGAGCTTTCGGTCGGACATTCCGACCTTGTGTATGCCCCATCGGACTTTTTCTGTTGGCATTTCTGACGGACTCAGATATGAAACATGTTCTAAATCTTTCCGTCAGAAAGTCCGACGGAGTTTAGCCCGTTGGCAAGTCCGGCCATGTGTATGCGGCATTAGTCAGAATTGCGATACAGTCTGGTAGGCAATATTGCATATTGAATTTTAAAAGTGCCTGCTACAGAACTGTCAGACTTGTCCTTGCTTCACTTCTAAGTGACTTATTGAACTGAAATAAGTATATGTATATTGGTTGTCAAACTAATTTACATATGCTTGTTCCAGGTAAGTGCATGACCAAATAATGAAGGAAAAGGAAGGAATCAGTTTTGTTCTCTAATCTTTAATTTGATAAAAACTTCCATTTTAGGGTTGCTAAATTTTGCTTGAATCTTAATTTCCTTTTACAATAATCACAACTAGCTCAGAGAGCTAATAGTAGCAAGTAAATCTTTGAGGTATTTTTCTCCAAGATTTGGCTTATAAAGTAAAAAGAGAAAATGCTATTTCCAGCAGCATTTCCAGCAGCTGTTGGGTGCTGCCGCTGCCTTTGCAGGTAAGGGTACTAGGCAGTGTAGCCTTATGGTCTCATGCTGGGAATCCTACTGCGCATGCCTGAGGCCCCGCTCCTCTCTCCTACTGGCCCGGTGACAGGGAGAGGAGGAGGGAGTCCTGTGGTGACATCATGGGCCATGGCGCGGACTCCCAGAAGTAGGAACAGGATACCTGCCAAAAGGGGGAGAGGAGACAAATGAGCGGAAGTTCCACTTTTGGGTGAAACTCCGCTTTAAGCTTTTGTATCCTTGCTCTTTGTCTTTGTTCTTTGCCACATTTTACCCTACTTGGCTTTCCTTCAATACGCATTTTTCTTCACCTTTTCACTTTCTAGAACATCTTTGTTTATATTATTTTGTCCCAGACTACTCTACCCACAATGACCGAAAAAGAGATAATTAATACCTCTGCATCTGTGCTGCACACTCCTGCTTCCAGATGCTTGTCTCCTACTGAGACGTTAGTCAAAACCTGTATACTGATGTAAGCTAGCAAGCAAGCCCCTCGTTTAAGCTGAAGCAACCACAGTGTCAGGTACTCACCAGGGCCGAGATGCTGAGAGCGGCTTCCCTTGCAACTGAGTGCGCTATACCCCTGGAGGTGGCACAGAAGGTATTGGGCACGGAGGGGCACGGGTTGCCAGCAGGTAGAGGAGGCTTGCGTGAAGGAACTTCTGGCAGAGAGAAGACTAGGATGCTGGACCGATGAGGGAACCGGCTGAGGCTCAAACACCTTGATCTGGAGATGGTGACTGAAGCAAAGTCTAATGAAGAGGCAGAGGGTCAAACACCGTGGTCCAGTAGAGGGGAAGTCCTTTAAGCAAGCTGGGGTCATGCACGTTAATCAGGCAGAGGAGAAGTCTTTATAGCAGGCTGAGAATCAAACACAGGGATCAGACAATAGCAAAGTCCTTAGAACAGGCCGAGGGTCAAACACAGGGATCAGGCAGGAAGAGAAGTCCGTAAGGCAAGCCGAGGTCAAGTGCAGGAGAAGTTCAGAGATGGTCAAGATGATCCGGGTCACAGCAGGCAGGCACAGGTAAACAAGACTTGGGAACAGGAACACTGGAAACTGAAAAGACAAACCAGCAATGAGACAAGAAACAAGACTGCTTTATATAGGCCCACCAGGAGACTCACGCCATGTGCACAGTGGTGCGCTCGTGCCCACGCCGTTGCGCCGCACCGTTCACTCATGTGCGCCAACCTGCTGCATCTTGCACTCATATGCGCCGCAGCGCTACTCTCCCATGCAGGCGCACTGGGAAGCGCCGATGCTAACAGGTGAGGTTTCTCTGACAGTGCCCCCCCCAAGGGGCAGCCTCCAGATGCCCAACTTAGCCAAGATCTCTGGGTGTCTTTTGTGAAATTCTTGCACTAAGCGAGGAGCATGGACATGCTGAATTGTCCTCTGGGGGATACCCCTTCCACTTAACTAAGTATTGTACCCAGCCCCCCCTTTTTCTGCCTTATTGCCTCCACTTCAAATTCTTCTTCTCCTTCAATCCTAATCAGTGGAGGAGGTAGTTCTCCTCTTCCTGGGAAAGATTTGGGGATGACCGGCTTTAGTGAAGAGGCATGGAACACCGGGTGCATCCTATAAGAGCTAGGCAAGGTCAGTTCGAAAGCCACCGGATTTACTACCCTCCTAATTTCAAAAGGACCAATGAACTTCTGGCCTAGTTTATGTGATGGGCAAGGTAGTTTGAGATTGGTAGCAGATAGCCACACTTTATCTCCAACTTTGAAACTTGGGTTACTCTTTCTTCCTCTATTATAGTATTCTTCATAGCTTTTTTGGGCTTTCTTCATGGCTTCTTGAATCTGCAAGAAATTTGTTTGGATAAAATTTATCCGATCCTGTACTGCAGGAGTTGCAACTTCGGGAATGGAATCTGGTAGAAAAGAAGGGTGAAAACTGAAGTTTGCCCAGAACGGCGTTTGGTTGATGGCAGAGTGTATGGAGTTGTAGGCAAACTCTGCGCAAGGTAAAAGAAAAGACCAGTCATCTTGGGAGCAGGAGCAGAAACAATGGAGGTATTGCTCTAGTTTGATTCGTCCTCTCTGTCTGGCCGTTGCTTTGTGGATGATATGCAGAAGAGAGGGAGGTCTTGATTTCTAGAGATTTGCACAGATCCTTCCAAAATGTTGAAGTGAATTGAATTCCCCTGTTGGATACAATGTTGTGAGGAACACCACGAAGTCTTACCACTTCTTTTATAAAGATATTTGCAGTCGTTGAAGCAGAAGGAGTGCCTATTATGGGCAGGAAGTGTGCCATTTTTCAGAGGCGGCCAACAACCACTAGGATGTAATAAACTTCTCAGAGGGGGGCAGGTCAACGATAAAGTCCATAGAGACCTCTTTCCAGGGACGTTCAGGAACGGGCAAAGATCTTAAAAGTCCCCATGCCTTGGCATTTGACCCCTTACTGCGTTGGCAAGAAATACAAGATTGTACATACTCTGTGCAATCTTGTCTCCAACCCGCCCACCAGAAGGAGTGATTGATTAGTTTAGAGGTTTTCTGAATTCCAAAGTTTCCTGCCAGCTTGTGGTCGTGAAAAGTTTGCAAAATCTGAAGTCTTACTGAATGAGGAACGAATACCTTGTCTTGGGCCCATAACAAACTGTCTCTCTTTTCCAGGGAGGATACTTCAGGTTCAGTACATTGACTGGAGGCCTGTTTAATGGCTGATCTGATATTGAGCTGAATGAGGCTAAGGAAGTTGTGTGGAGATAGGATAGTTCCAGGTTCTTTTGATTCATTGATTTCTGGGAACATACGGGAGAGTCCGTCCGCTGTCAGGAAAGGTCTCCGCCGCTGGTAATATTGATCATTTGGCGTACAGTACTGAGGTCCACCAGCAGGTGTCTCCTGGCAGGTTGGAGCTGTCAAAAGAGCTTTTTCCTGCTGATATTCTGTCACCTTTGGGCCACAGTACTGGCGTCCACCAGCTTGAAGTGCCCGTGTCTGCTGCCCAGCCTGATGTGCCTGCTGCCCAGTTTGAAGTGCCCGTGCCTGCTGCCCAGCTTGAAGTGCCCATGCCTGCTGCCCAGCCTAATGTGCCTGCTGCTCAGCTTGAAGTGCCTGCTGCCCCGCTTGATGTGCCTGCTGCCCAGCTTGAAGTGCCCATGCCTGCTGCCCAGCTTGAAGTGCCCATGCCTGCTGCCCAGCTTGAAGTGCCTGCTGCCCAGCTTGAAGTGCCTGCTGCCCAGCTTGAGGTGCCTGTGCCTTTTGCCCAGCTTGAAGTGCTCGTGCCTGCTGCCCAGCTTGAAGTGCCCATGCCTGCTGCCCAGCCTGATGTGCCTGCTGCCCAGCTTGAAGTGCTCGTGCCTGCTGCCCAGCTTGAAGTGCCTATGCCTGCTGCCCAGCTTGAAGTGCCTATGCCTGCTGCCCAGCTTGAAGTGCCCATGCCTGCTGCCCAGCCTGATGTGCCTGCTGCCCAGCTTGAAGTGCCCATGCCTGCTGCCCAGCTTGAAGTGCCCATGCCTGCTGCCCAGCTTGAAGTGTCCGTGCCTGCTGCCCAGCTTAATGTGTTCCTGTCCGCTGCCCAGCTTGAAGTGTTCCTGTCCGCTGCCCAGCCTGGTGTGTTCCTGTCCGCTGCCCAGCCTGGTGTGTTCCTGTCCACTGCCCAGCCTGGTGTGTTCCTGTCCGCTGCCCAGCCTGATGTGTTCCTGCCCACTACCCAGCATGATGTGCCACTGCTTTCTGCCCAGCTTGAGGTGCCCGCTGGCCGGCTGGACACCATAGACTTTCCCCAGCAACAGCTAGTGGGAGCGTCCGGATGTCGCTCCTTCGAGGGGGGTACTGTCAGGAAAGGTCTCTTCTGCTGGTAATATCGATCATTTGGCGTGCAGTACTGAGGTCCACCAGCAGGTGTCTCCTGGCAGGTTGGAGCTGTCAGAAGAGCTTTTTCCTGCTGATATTCTGTCACCTTTGGGCCGCAGTACTGCGTCCACCAGCGGAGGAATCCTGGCTGTATGGAGCAGGTATTGCCCTCTGCAGACAGGAGTCACCTGACCTAATTAGCAGAGCTGCAGTATAAATATCCGGCAAGTGCACACTCATGTTGCCCTGGTATTGTCCTTGAGCCCTGACCTGCAGCCTGCATCCTGTTACTCTGATCCTGAAACCTGATTCCTGAACCTGAAGCCTAATTCCTGGAACCTGTTGATCCTGTTTCCTGTGTGTTACCTGAACGCTGGACCCTGAGCCTTGTACCTGACTCGTCCCTCCTGTGATCCATCCATCCTCTCTTGTCCTGTTTGTTTCCCTTCCCAGCTACTGATCTCCTGCTTATGACCCTGGCCTGGCTTAACTACGATTCTGGTACTCCCTTTTGCTACATATGCTGGATGTGTATTATCACTGTTTGGTTGTTTGGTTTGTTCACTCTGTATTGGTGGTGTGTTCACATGTATATGCATTTACCTTAATAAACTTACTTTCACCTATTTATGTCTGGTTCACTCTGTTGCAGTCCACACAGTTCTGGTCTTATCTGGTATATGACATCCGCCTTCCCGTTCTTAGAGCCAGGTCCATAGGAGATATGGAAGTTGAACCTGGAGAATAATAAGGCACAACGGGCCTGTCGAGGTCTAAGGCGCTTGGCTGTTCGGAGATACTCCAGGTTACGGTGGTCTGTAAAAATCATGAAGGGTTGGAATGCCCTTTCCAGCAAATATCTCCATTCTTCTAAGGCAAATTTTATGGGTAGTAACTCTCGGTCCCCGACATCATAATTTTTTATCAGAGGGCTGAGTTTGAGAGGCAAAGGCCAGTGGGTGGAGCAGAGCTTTTTCGCCACTTCTTTAAAACAGGATTGCCCCCATTGCCAACTCCAAGGCATCCATTTCAAGCACATAGGGCAAAACTGGATTGGGATGTTGGAGAATAGGAGCCGATATGAAAAGTCTCTTTAGTTCATTGAAAGCTTCCTGGGCTTCCTGGGACCATTGGATCCTAGTCTGCTGGCGGGTTAGTTGAGTGATGGGGGAGATGATGGAAGAGAATCCTTTAATGAATCTGCAATAAAAATTGGCAAAGCCAACAAATCGCTGAATCCCCTTTTTATCTGATTGGGCTGGCCATTCCTGGATGGCTCTAACTTTCTGTGGGTCCATTGCAACCCCTCCTACAGAGATGATAAACCCGAGAAACTGGATGGTATCCTTCTCAAATTCACATTTCTGCCCTTTCAAGTATAGGCCATGTTTTCTGAGGATCGAGAGCACCTTCTTCACATGGATACAATGTATTTCTACTGTAGTGGAAAAGATCAAGATTTCAAGATAAACAATTACAAAGTTATCCAGGTATTCACGGAAGATGTCGTTGACCAGATGTTGAAATGTAGCCGGGGCGTTACAGAGCCCAAAAGGCATCACTAAATATTCAAAGTGCCCAAATCTGGACCTGAAGGCTGTCTTCCACTCGTCTCCATCACGTATCCAAACAAGATTGTATGCTCCCGGAGATCTAGTTTGGTAAATACTTGAGCGGTTCAGAGACTTTGGAAAAGTTCAGAAATAAGAGGGAGTGGATACCTGTTCTTGATAGTAATTTTATTAAGCTCCCTATAGTCCATACAAGGCCTCAGGGATCCATCTATCTTTTCGACGAAAAAGATTCCTGCTCCAGCTGGGGAAGAAGAAGTACGGATGAATCCTTTTTCAAGATTTTCATTGATGTAGGAGTGGAGGGCTTCTAGTTCGATCTCTGATAGAGGAAAAATGCGGCCAAAGAGGATCTCGGACCCGGGTAGATTAATAGGACAATCATAAGGCCGATGGGGTGGCAAACTGTCTGCTTTCTTTTTATCAAAAATGTCCAGAAATTCATGATATGCTGAGGGGACATGTTGGAGGTTATCTGGTACTGGTTGTAGAGCTAAACAAGGAGCAGTTCTGTCGTATTTTGGCAAAAGGCAATGCTGAGAGCAATATGTGGAGGAGAAAAGAATTTCTCTCTTGCTCCAATTGATCTGAGGATCATGGGCCTGCAACCATGGATATCCCAGGATAATTGGAAACATAGGTGAACTTATAATGTCAAAGCGAAGAAATTCTTTATGGCCAGAGTCCGTGGAAGTAAGAATAGGCTTAGTTTCCTGAGTGACAAGCCCAGAGCAGGGTAGGGACCCATCTGCCAGATGTATTTGCAGACATTGTTTCTTGACTTGTAGGGGGATGTGCAGGCTTTGGGCTAGAGATGCATCCAGAAAGCAACTGCAGGCTCCTGAGTCTACGATGGCCTGCAGCCGGACCTCCTCTTCCGCCACCTGCAATGAGCCCGGGAGGACAAGGTGAGATTGGTTTGAGCTAACAACTTGGAAGTTCATGGCAGACTGTGGACGGCACTTACTAGGTCTCACTGGGAAGTTGCGCAAGAAGTGGCTGGCCTCCCCACAGTACAGGCAAAGGTTGGCTTGGCGCCAGCGGAATCTTTCATCAGGAGATAGCGGGGACCGAACTAAACCCAGTTGCATGGGCTCACAGTGGGGGGATGAGGAAGGAGCCGCAGAAGGTGCAGGAACAGGTGGCACCCGTGGCAGCATCCAGGTAGGTCTTGAGGACTGGAAGCGCTCGGAGCGACGCTCCCGTAGGCGTCTGTCAAGTTTGGTGGCGAGTTGGATCAGGTCTTCCAAGGAGGCAGTAATATCATCCTTTAGAGTTTCCGAGAGACCTTGGCGATACTGGTATTTAAGAGCCACCTCATTCCAGTTGGTGTCTCCAGACCATTTTCGAAATTCCACAGTGTAGTCCTCCACAGGTCTCTTTCCCTGGGTCAGAGTGTGCAGGATGGACTAGGCCGTGGCAGTGTGCTGTGGGTCAACATATAGTTGGGCCATTAAATCAAAGAAGGTGTTCACCGAGTTGAGAAGGGGGCTTTTCTTCTCAAGAAGGTTGTGAGCCCAAGATTGCGGTTCTTCAGTTAGTAAGGAGATAATAAATCCCACCTTCACAGATTTGGAATGAAAAGTCCTGGGTTGGAGGGCTAAATACAACAGACAAGCATTTTTGAATGCCCTGTACTTCTTCTGGTTCCCGAAAAACCGTTCCGGAGTGAGGATCCTGGGTTCAGGAAGGGTCATTACCACTGCGAGAGCTGGGTTAACTTGACTCTGGGGGGGAGATGTCCCGGTGGCAGATGCTGACGTGGTGTCTGAGAGGCTTGAAGAAGTAGTCAGGTGTTGAAGACGGCCTTCAATCTGAAAATAGCCGCCTTGGAGTCTCTGAACAGCCTGGGTAAAGGGCTGAAACCTGCTGGCAGAGTGCCTCGAGGGGAGAGCCAGCTCTGTCGGCCTCGCTCATGGCTGGTTTGTACTGTCAGGTACTCACCAGGGCCAAGATGCTGAGAGCGGCTTCCAATGCAACTGAGTGCGCTATACCCCTGGAGGTGGCACGGAAGGTATTGGGCATGGAGGGGCATGGGTCACCAGCAGGTAGAGGAGGCTTGCGTGAAGGAACTTCTGGCAGAGAGAAGACTAGGATACTGGACTGGTGAGGGAACCGGCTGAGGCTCAAACACCTTGATCTGGAGATGGTGACTGAAGCAAAGTCTAATGAAGAGGCCGAGGGTCAAACAACGTGGTCCAGTAGAGGGGAAGTCCTTTAAGCAAGCCGGGGTCATGCACGTTAATCAGGCAGAGGAGAAGTCTTTATAGCAGGCTGAGAATCAAACAAAGGGATCAGACAATAGCAAAGTCCTTAGAACAGGCCGAGGGTCAAACACAGGGATCAGGCAGGAAGAGAAGTCCATAAGGCAAGCCGAGGTCAAGTGCAGGAGAAGTTCAGAGATGGTCAAGACGATCCAGGTCACAGTAGGCAGGCACAGGTAAACAAGACTTGGGAACGGGAACACTGGAAGCTGAAAAGACAAACCAGCAATGAGACAAGCAACAAGACTGCTTTATATAGGCCCGCCAGGAGACTCACGCCGTGCGCACAGTGGTGCACGCGTGCCCACGCCGTTGGGCCATACCGCGCACTCACGCGCGCCAACCCACAATATCGTGCACTCCTATGCGCCGCAGTGCTACTCTCCCCTGCAGGCACACTGGGAAGCGCCGACGCTGACAGGTGAGGTTTCTCTGACACACAGACAGCTGTTAAGCAGGCAGTTCCAAAACGCTCAGCTTTCACACTGACAAAAAAGGTGTTTAAGGTGTATAAGGTGTTTAATTCCCCAAAAAATAATAATATGTGCAAAGAATGAATCAACTTTTTATTATAAATTACATTTAATCAATATTAGGCATATCATTAAGCAATCTAATTAATTGTTTGCTCACTTAAAGAAGATCTTCACTAAAACAAAAGGTCTTCCTATGTGGTAGCCTTTACCACCTTTCTGTGACTAAGCTCATGTTTAGTAAAATGTTAGGGTAGTCCTAGGTGGGGTTGCAGCATGCCTTGTGAGGCTTTTATAAAGTTGGATGTGATCTGACTACCTGTTTTCCTGTTGGGTTTTGGAGCATGGTTGGGTTCTTTGGTCAGCACCTGGAGTTCCAGAGGCAAAGGAATTTTATTATAAGCTTGGAATGCTGACATTCCTCCACCTGCTATGTGCCCCCCACCACCTGATTTCAAAATGCTGGAGGAATAAAAGTAAACAATAGAAAAACATAGTTTCTAGGAGCCTTTCAGGACAGCACCTTGAGAGAGCACAGTTGCACCCACTTCACAGCATTGTGGCTCGGGAGCAAGCCTCCACGGGTGCCCCATAGCAAGCCACCTACTATTGGGGGCGCTCAGCAGGGGAAAGAGCCAAAACCACCAGGGGGACCCAAAAAGAATAGGATCAGGGCTGCTCTTTACAAAATCTTTGCACAGAGCAGGTAAGTATAACATGTTTGTTCTTTAAAAAAAAAAACTAACTTTTAGAACCACTTTAAATTGTAATGATTATACAAGTTATTTGAAAATACCAGGGCTTCTTTTCATGTGCATGTCCATAAAATGAGAACATTGTCAATGTACCTGTGCCAAGATAATATTCTGGAGAGATACACAGATGATGTCCCCCCATCACCAAACAGCCAGTTCTCCTAATCTCCCAGGTAAGTATTGGCATAAGCTGTGCACACTTGGCGATCATGGCTGTGCCTTGTGTTGAACACAAGTTCAGTTGAAAGAACTGACCATTGAAACTGAATTTATTATGTGTTAACAGAAAATCTAGAAGTTGCACAATGAATGCACTGATCCTTTTTATGTATATCTCTGACCTGTAATGTCTTCACAAAAACCTGTAATCCTTGTTGGTGTGGGGTGGAGAAATACAGGGATTCAATATCCGATGTCAACAATAACGTATCTTCAGGAACCACAATATTATGCGGTATCGTAAGTAGATGTATCCCTCACAAAGGGTTAGAATGTTTTATCGACATACTTGCAAAACCATTCTGTGAGAGAAACCTGTCAAGGTCCAGGAATGTAATCCCATGACAATAATAAGACAAAATACATTTCAAATTAAAGCTATTGATATTAATGAGATCAACAAATCCATGCAGTTCCTCTGTAGTACCTGTCCATGGAATGAAGATATCATCTATAAATCTATACCAGCATATAACATGGTTTGTGTACTCATCCAGGGCATCAGAGTGCCACAAATGGCGCTCCCACCTCCCAGGTACATATTGGCGTAAGCCGGGGCACACAAAGTTCTTTCAGCTGAAGACAACCAAATCCTGGAAATATGCATTTCTATCACTAGGGGGCACGGCAGGGGAAAGGCTCCAGTTTAGTTTGCTTGTGGACTCCATCTTGTGCCTCCTACAGTTGGATGATGGTTTGGATACAGTAGATGATAGTTTCTATACCCTCAGGCCTTAAAGCGGAGGGCCACCCTGGAAAAAAAATGCCACCAAAATTCCTAAAAAAATTTTTAAAAAAAATTTGGAAAAAAATTTTTTTTTTTAATACTTACCTAAACCCTTGTTGCTAGGCAGTCTTCCTAATCTGCCTTTTCCTATTCCGCGGCGTGTTCTTCTTCTCTATGAGCGGCCCCGTTGTCTTCTGGGAACTGTGTGTGTTTCCAGAACACCACGGTGCCATTCACAGAACGCAGTGCTGCTCACGCGTGCGCAGTAGGAAACTGGCAGTGAAGCCGTAAGGCTCCACTGCCTGTTTCCCTTACCTAGGATGGCGATGCCGGGACCCGAGAGCCGAGGGACGGTTCGGCCTCGGGAGGCCGACATTGCGGGCACCCAGGACAGGTAAGTCTACTTATTTAAAGTCAGCAGCTACAGTGTTTGTAGCTGCTGACTTTAAAATTTTTTTTTAGCTGGCCGGAATCCCGCTTTAAACTCATTGTAAACGTAATTTTTAAAAAAATAACAAACATGTCTGTACTTACTCTGTGCAATGCAAAGGGGCCATGCTCCTGGCCCCTCTCCTCTGTCTAGTGCCCCCCATGGGAAGCCCCGCTGCTGACACCTGACAGGGTGGGGTGGGGGGGATGCTGACACCTAAACATTTTTAACCTTAATGCAAGGAATGCATTAAGGTAAAAAATGTTTAGGCTTTACAACCACTAACACTGACAGGTAAGAGGGTACATTTAACTGACAGATTATTATTTTTTTTTTTTTTTTTACTTTAAATGATTCCTATTTAATGTTCTCCACCATTACAGCATAATGTTTAACTATAGTCTGCTCAGTACATTGTTTTTTTCTTTCCCTCCTCTCAGTAAAATAATGAGACTAACATCCACAGTTTGGAAACATTTCCACTGAGAGCAAAGTCGTAACTTGCAAATATTCAGAAGAAATATTTTCCAAATGCCACAAGGATGACAAAATGCATCTTTGCATGCCAGAGGTGCCCTAAAGACATTACAAATTGCTTTGTGGAATTATATGATGAAGACCAGAATGAAAGTGCAAGTAGCGTTTGCTACCAGAATTCTCTTTCCAGAAACACTTTTTCTGCTGCTTCTGGTTCATCACAACGTGTCTTCAACAGAACTATCTTCAAGTAAGGACATGTTGCAAACCAGGGCCACACAAAAATACACACTACCTTCATTTATAGAAAATAAATGACACCTGAAAATCAGAAGAACATTGATCAAGCTCTTGCAGGAGCAATATGTGCTTCTGGATCAGCATTGTCAGTAACTGAAAATGCATATTGGCAGGAAGCTTTTAAATTATTATGAGGGAAAGGGGGGTGGTTACCTTTTCTCATGTATAGGTGAACTGTTCTTAACACATACAGACCTTGTTATTCCATTTGTAATTAAAAAATACAATTTTAAAAAGTAAGTTTAGTTTATTTACTGAATAAGCTGTACATTTATTTCAAACATAATATTTTCATACATTGCATTTCACATACACTGCATTTCACGTTCCCAGTGTAACAAAATGACTTTGTAAAACTACTCCACACATTTTGCCAAAACAGAAAAACAGAAATATGTTTTTTTCCCATGGCTTTAAAATTTCCAGAAATTTTACATCTCTACTCGTTATTGTTTATTGTCATCCTCACATGCAAAGAATGAATCACATGTGTGACTACCTTAAAGCATACAATACCAGGAACTGCAGATAAAGGACATGAAGTTCTGGATTTTTTACGTAACTGCATCTCCTCTAATCTTATTATTTTCACAGTTCGAGAAACAGCAGCATTTAAGGATCCTCTATTGCAGTGGGCCTTCCCACTGGCTTCTTTTACAAAGGGTTTTATTGATAATCATAGCAATTTCACAGTTTAACAGTGTAGATAATGCATCATGAATAAACATAACAAAAGTTTAGCATCTTATAAATAAAATAAGTATGCTAGTAAATCAGAGAAAAACAAAACAATAAGAATATAACAAAGGCTGAAAACATTTTTGAAAGGGAGGTTAAAGAAGAGCTAGGGGCAGAGATTAGTTGAGAAGGGAGGAGTAAAGAATAGGGGGAAAGGAGAGAAGAGGAAGAAAGGGGGGAGGGTGGGTCCTCGCGGTGGGGAGCAAGAGTGCATTAAATCCGAAGAAGGGTGGTAGGTATCAAATCTAGTGGGTTTAGTATATTCGACCCATGGCCTCCATACCTTCAGGAACTTATCATGAGTGTCCGAAAGGACAGCGGTCAGCTTTTCGTTAACCATTATATCATCCATGCGATTCTTAACCGCCTCATAACTTAGTGTCTGTGTCTTCCATGCCCTAGCTATCATTAGTTTGGTTGCAGTAAAGAGATGCAGAGCCAGCTGGCGCTCTGGGCGAAGCAGCTCCGCAATTGGTTTGCAGAGAAGTGCCTCGAACGGATCCTTTTTGAGGTCAGCATGGAGTATGCTTCGGAGAAGGAAGTAAACTCTAATCCATAACCTGCGTACCCTCGGACAGGTCCACCAGATGTGCGACATTGTGCCCTCCTGGGAGCACCCTCGGAAGCACAAGGGAGAGTAGGCTGGAATGAACCGGGCCAGTCTAGCAGGCGTGTAGTACCACCTGTAAAGTATCTTATAGGCATTTTCTAAAAAGATGACATTCTTTGAGCATTTGGATATTGCTAGAGTCATGACCTGCCAATCCTCCGGATCGAGCTGTTTTCCTAGTTCCCTTTCCCATTGAAGGTGACAGAGCCGTGTCGGTGGTTTTTTAGAGGTGATAATAGAAGAATAGATCAGTGATATTAAACCCGAGGTTTGGGGTCTTGCTCTGCAGAAGTTCTCGAAGAAGGTCAAAATATAAGGGGTCGGTTGAGATTTTATAAGCCCCTGGAGAAAGTGACGAATCTGCAGGTCGCTATAGTGTTCGCGTAACGGGATATCGTGAGAGGAGCGTAGAGCCTCAAATGATATTATCCTGGTGGGGGTGAAAAAAGAGTGAATGTCAGTGAATCCGTTTGTCTTCCACCAGGAGAATTGCTGGGGGTTTTCGCAGCCTGGTGGGAACAATGGGCACTGGGGAAATTGAAGTAGGGGTAGATGTGGAGAAATCAGGCTGGCCGAATACTTTACCGAGTCCCACATGCGAAGGGAATGGGCCAGACATGGCCCCGTCACGAGAGGGCGATGTGTGGGAGGGAGCCAGGGCAATGAGGAGATTGGTGTTGGGTGTGAATCCACTAGGTCCATAGTGGCCCATAGCGGCATTTGGTGTTGTGCATGGAGTTGGGATAACGAGGCTATGTTTGCAGCTATATAGTAGGCTTGTAGGTTATGGACTGAAAATCCACCATTGATTCTGCGGGCATATAGTATTTGCTTATTGATCCTGGGGCGGGCAGAACCCCAGACAAATTTCAGGATTTTGCGCTGATGGATTCGTAGGATATGCGGCGGGATCGGGACTGGTAGGACTCTAAAGAAGTAGAGTAATTTCGGCAGGTATGTCATACGAGTTGCCACGATCCTGCCGAACCAGGATAATGGGAGATGAGACCAAGAGGACAACATGTCCGCCAGCTTCTTAAGTATAGGAGGAAAGTTTGCCTTATAGAGTCCCGCGTAGGTTGGGGTGAGCCGGATCCCCAGGTAGGGTAATGAGGTCAGCCATTGGAACGTGAAAGTATTTTTTAAGGTTATCAAATCTGAGGACCGAAGATTAATTGACATGGCTTTTGATTTGGTGGGGTTAACGGACAAGCCAGAAAGGGAGGCAAAAGAGTCTAGTAAAGAGAACAGGTTAGGTAGGGTGATTCTAGGGTTTGTTAGGGTTAGGAGAATATCATCTGTGAACAGTGATATCTTATGGGGTGTCCCTGCTATCTCAACACCAGTTATGTCCGGGTGGGATCGGATTGCCTCTGCCAAAGGTTCCATGGCCAAAATAAATAGGAGTGGGGAGAGTGGGCATCCCTGCCGAGTCTCCCTCCTGATAGAAAATGGTACTGATTCGAAACCATAGTATTTGACCCTAGCCTGGGGGGAATCATATAGTGCCATTACCCATTGCAAGAATGACGATCCGAAGCCATAGTGACTGAGTACCTTTGTCAGGTAAGGCCAGGACAAAGTGTCAAAGGCCTTGTTCATGTCAAGAGACAGTAACATAGTTGCTATAGACCGGCTATGGGCTGTGTGCTGAAGTTGTATTATACGTCTAATAGCGTCTCCTGCTTCTCTCCCCGGGACGAACCCCACCTGGTCTTTTTTGACCAGGCGTGGTAGGAAGGAGATTAAACGATTGGCCAGGATCTTGGTCAGTATTTTAATGTCTACATTAATAAGTGAGATGGGCCTAAAATTGGTCCAAGACATGTGGTCACGGTTGGGTTTTGGAATCATAACAATATTAGAGGTTAAAAGGTTAGGGGTGAGTGCATGGCCATCTTTTACTGCATTGAACATAGTCGTTAAATGGGGGGCTAAGACGTCTGCTAACTTCCTATAGTAAAGGGCCGTGAAGCCATCCGGGCCTGGACATTTGCCTACTTTCAGTTCTTTTATACCCTGTAATACTTCCGTTAACTGAATATTTTGATCCATTAACGATGCGTGTGTGTCGGACAGCTTAGGCAATGTCAGTCCTGTCAGGAAGGATGTCAGATCTTGAGTAGGAGGCTGAGTGGGGGCCTTGTAGAGGGTGGTGAGGCGGTACCTAAATTCTTCCAGCACTTTCAACGGGTTACTTGTGAGGACATTATGTCTCGTGCGGAGAGTGATAGGGTTGTGTTTCGGGGTAAAGGTGCGCAGCCTATTGGCCAGCATTGAGTTGGGTCTGTTGGCCTTGGTGTACCATTTCTGGCGGGCCCAGCGTAATGTACGTTCTGCCTCTTCAGTGAGGCATAGGTCGAGTTCTGTACGCGCCCCATCTAATAGTTTACGGTTAGCCGGAGTAGGGGACTGTTTAAAAATTGTGGATAGGGATTGTAGGCGCGCTTCTAAAGATTTACGCATTGCTATACGTTCTCGCTTGCGTTTTGCTGCCAGCTGAATTATATGCCCCCTGAGTACCGCTTTGTATGCTTCCCAGAGAGTCACCTCGGAGGAAACTGACCCAGCGTTAAGCCTGAAATATTCCACTGAGGCTTGAGTGATATCGGTGAGGACTTCCTTAAAAGATAAGAGAGAGTCATTCATAGTCCAAGGGGAATATTGGGGTTTGCTGAGCAGCGAGTGGCATATAACCAAAACAGGGTCATGGTCTGTCCAAGGAGCTGCTAAAATGGAAGCAGACACAACCAGGGGGAGATGTTTCCTCAGAACAAACATATGGTCAATTCTGGAGTGGGAATGATGAAGATGGGAGTAGTAGGTGTAATCCTTGCCAATAGGATGTAGCTCCCTCCAGATGTCTACCAGGTCACGACTTTGTATAGAATGTGTGAATTGTTTTGCATCGGGTGATGGGGCTTTGTGTTCTGAGGGGTACTTATCCAGAGCAGGGTTCAGCGTAACATTGGAGTCTCCCGCTAAGAGGAGAGTGCCTCTCTGGTGGGACTGCAACAGGGAGCAGATATGGGAGAGGAAGGGTCCCACTGGCTTCTTATGCCTCGTACACATGGTTGGATTTTCCGATGGAAAATGTTCGATGGGAGCTTTTTGTCTGAAATTCCGACCGTGTGTAGGCTCCATCTGACATTTTCCATCGGAATTTCCGTCACACAAAATTTGTGATCTAGATCATAAATTTTCCGACAACAAAATCCGTAGACGCACAAAGTTCCATGCATGCTCGGAATCAAGCAGAAGAGCCGCACTGGCTATTGAACTTAATTTTTCTCAGCTCATTTTAAGTGTTGTACGTCACCACGTTCTTGACATTCGCAATTTCCGACCAACTTTGTGTGACCGTGTGTATGCAAGACAAGTTTGAGCCAACATCTGTCTGAAAAAAAACATGGATTTTGTTGTCGGAATGTGCGATCATGTGTACGCGGCATAAGGCTAAATCCAACATAAAACTAACAAACCCTTCCTCGGTGTTGTGTATATGGCTCTATTCCCAAAGATCTATCAGGTTCCAAAGGGTGCGAAATTCTCACCTCATAAGATGTGACCAATCACCAAAGCATTCAATAAACAATGTGGTGTCCTTTCTAGAATGTAATACGCTCAACAGTACACATTGAGCAAAACAAATAAATGTCTTTTACCACATAAAAAGCCCAGCCTTTTGATACAGAACAGAGCAATGGTCCTGCAATAGGGACTTTTAGTCTGCTGTTAATAATGTCGATGAAAGGTTCACAATTTCTAGTTCCTTTTCTCCACAGGACTGAACACATACTGATCCATTCCATAATTTTAGGGGTGAGGGGTTGTTGGAGTCATCTCCCATTGTTGGCTCTGTCTGTGTATATGGATGGATGTACTCTTTCTTCCTAATCTTGACTTGATAAAGTCATGTGGGTGTCATAAAACAGGTCAGGGCGGAGCCTTTGACATCATCACCTCAACCCAGAAGTGCCGATGGATTGCTAGAAATAGGTGATGCAGAGGTTTAACCTTAAGGGAACATTGTACCCAGATATTGTGGCAAGTGTGTAAAGGGGTGCACTGTCTGAGTGCACCTATCTTGTAAGTGTATATACTTTAAGCTTTTTAATAAAAGGGATTTTGTGTTATAACCATAAATCACTATGCTATTCCTCTTTTTTGAGTGGAGAAGCAAGTGGAGGCTGCATATTGGTGGTGATTCACACAGGAGTCAGTGGAGAGATCCCCAGGAGAGAGAGAATGATGAAGCCCTGGGAATAGACCCCTAAAGGGGAAGGCACATTTGACCTATAGCTTACACTAATAGTTCCACAAGTTCAGGTGAGCACATGATGAATGGTGCTGTTGATCTAATAGATACATTTACCTCTACTTGACAGTGTCACATTGCTACTTTACAGTTTCGACATGTTATCTTGCATACAGTGAGTAGGGATGAGCTTCATGTTCCAATCGAACGCATGTTCAACTCAAACATTGCCTGTTCGCTCGTTCGCCGAATTCTGAGCGATATGTGCCGTTCGCGCCAAATTCGAGTGGCGTGTCACGGCCCATAAATCACTGCAGCATCGCAGTGCATTGCTGGCTGATGATTGGCCAAGCATGCACTATGACCCGCATGCTTGGCCAATCACAGCGCCGTCTGTACAGAGAGCCGTAATTGGCCAAAGCCAGGGTTTAGAATACGCCCCACACTATATAAGGCCGCCTGCATGGCAGCCCTGTGTAGTGTGTTGCGGCATGCTTAGAGAGAGAGAGAGAGAGAGAGAGAGAGACAGTCAGTGTCATTTCATTTGAGTTAGCTAGATTAGGCAGGACAGTCAGTGAGTTAGCTGCACTTACAGTGTATTGTGTATATATATGTATCCCAGGTGTTGTGTGTATATATATATATATATATATATATATATATATATATATATATATATATATATGTAGGAAGGCCAGTATGGTGGCCTGAATTTATGGGAGGAGCCCGGGGGGTATTTAAGCAGCCCGCTCACCTGTGGTGCTTGTCGGTTTCCTGTGCGCGATATACGTCACTAGGCCGACTATTCCGATTTCAGCGTTCGCAAATACTTGGCTCACAAGTTCCCGCATTCGTGATCTCCGTGCCCGAGAGTTTTTTGAAGTCCGCGTTTACCGATTCGTTCGCACCACGCGTCTGGCTGGGCTGTCGCAGGTAGGGTCCCCTCGGATTTTTGTTTTTACGTACTTTTATGTCATGTCACTAAACCGTGATATTAGAATTACGAATCACTCGCAAATTTCACGAACGTAACCGCATGTGTATCACTCGCACTGTCGTCATGTTACCATTTCGCGTTATCTGAGGAAACCACAGCGACGCACGCGTCACTTCATTTCAGACAGTTCTAAATTGTTAAACATGTGTCAGTAGACAGCCATAGCGATTTGTAAATGCATAAATCTTTTCGAACCACGTCAGTTCGATACCAATCATTTCTCATTTCTGAAACATTTCTAAAGACATTTCAAACCATTTCAAATCATTTCTCATTTCAGTCACGTACCACGCTCCGATTCGAATCCAGTCGCACCTAAAAGATGCACCGATTCGCTCCGGTGTGCCCCAGTAATTACGGCCTCATTTCAGTACATGCTCCAGAGTCACGTCATTATCAGTCGCTTCGTACCTCTGTTATGGTTATCATTTCATTGCCACGTATCATGCTCCGATACGAATTCAGTCGCATGGAAATGCACCGATTCGTCTCGGCGTGCCCCAGGTATTAGCCACATTTCAGTACATGCTCTAGAGTCCGATTCGTAGTCAGTCGCTACAGCAGCACGACCAATTCGCGCCTCTGTCATGGCAAACAATATGTTACACCTGCACTTACCGCGCTCCGCTTCGAATCCAGTCGTATCCTCCATGCACCGATTCGTTACGGCGTGCCCCAGGGCTCGGCCTCATTTCTGAAACATGCTCCAGGGTCTGGATCATAGCTAGTCGCAGATATCGGGCGACCGATCCGCATCTCTGTCATGGAATTGCTACCATTTCACTCCCACAGCGCATCACCGTTTCGAAACCAGTCACATCCGAGATGCACCGATTCGTCACGGAATGCCTCAGTTGTTTCGGCCGTATCCATACCTATACCAGAGCTCGGTGCGTTGCCAGTCGCAAAATGCGGCACAACCAATTCGAGCCTCGGTCAAGGTAAACATTTCTCTCATTTCGTTTCATACTGCACTCCGATTCAAATCCAGATGCATCAAACATGCACCGATTCGTCCCGGTGTGCACCAATGTTTTCAGTTGCCTCATTTCAGTACATGCTCCAGAGCCCGGTTCACGGTCGGATCAGTCATGACACGACCGAGCCGGACCTCTGTAATGGAGTTCACTCATTTCATAATCAGGGCAAACATTTCAAATCATTTCATTGTCACAAGATTGTAAGCATCATACAAGTCATGGCTTCAAGTTAGTCAGCAAACCCTTCACGAATTATCACCTTTCATTTTCCTCCAGGTCAGTCAAAGTTCAGTAGGTCCACCCTGCACCAGGTTGGACGATATCCCCTCAGGTAAAGAAAAAAAAAAAAAAAAAGTGGGAGAAAATAAGTCGGGTAAGTATGATTCAGGGAATCAAAGAAAAAACTTGAAATTCATGTCACCCCCAATAGGTTACAGTCAACCAAAATAAGAGCTCAAGACAGGATATTCTCACCAGATCTACCATGTCTCAGGCCGGCAGTGAAGACTTCACGGCCCCTCTGTCACCTTCCCCGGTCTCAGAGAGCGGCAGCGTGCAGTCCCTCAGGGGATGGACTATCCCCCAAACTGACGGCAGAGCTAAGACGCAGAGGTGTGCCCTTCCCCACCACAGCGAGGAAAGGCAAGCTGTTCAAACTCCTCTTTCCCCCACCAGCAGCAGGACCCAGTACCCAGCAGGCATCCCTCCAGTCAATATCTTCAGCCATCTCACAACTTCACACGATGGTGTCGTCCCTGTCTAACTCGGTCACAGACGTACAAACCAGGGTGGCACTCCTGGAGGCACGACCGGCCGCGGCTATCCCTGATCCAACCGCAACCCAAACCTTAACACCCCTTCCTGCAGGTACCTCAGGCTGGAGCCCCATTGTCTACCCCTCCCATTTGGTTCCAACCAGCATCAGGAAGGACATTTTGGACGGCAGGGACGTCAACCTGGCCTCTCTCCTTATTTCTGTGCACGATCTGGCAGAAAATAAGGCCTACTCCTGGGGTGACATATCGGTGGTCCTTAAAGCCAAAGACCCCAGACTGAACCGCAAGTTATCCGTCCCAGAATTCACCCTGGCCTTTGGCATGCTGAGAGACGTCCTATGCTCAGCCGCCCCCAGCAGAAGGGAAGAGCTGGACTTGTACCTCCATACGGTAGTAGACTTGGGCTACAAGTATGGAGGATTTTCCTTTTACGACTACCACCGTTCCTTTTCCGTAAAGGCTGCTGCCAGACTCACACAGTTCCAAACAACAACAAATTGGAGTCTCATGGACACAGAGCTGTTCTGCCGCCATTTTGCCAGCTTACGCTCACCCCTGTGCACGATTTGCCAGTCCTCCACTCACACTGCCACCTGGTGCGCCAATGCGACAACCAGACGTCCCTTCGAATTTCCCTCTACCTCCGGTGCTCTTCAGGGTCAGTCGGCCCCTGAACAAACGCCTCAGGTGGACAAATTCGGACGCCCAGTCTGAACCGTGGGAGGGGCAGCCATCTGCAATAATTACAATTACGGGTCCTGCAACTTCAGTCAGTGCCGCCTACTCCACATCTGCACCTTATGCCAAAGAGCGCACCCAAGAAACTTGTGCGAAGTCAAACAACAGAAGAGGGCATGACTAAGCCGGTGTCTTGTCGAATACAGTCCCCTATCCAAAAGTGTCCGCCCTGTACTGCGCAGGCGCAGTACGGAGGACAAACGAGACGCCGAAAGTCTCCTAAGTTCAACAGCTGATCGTCAGCTGTACACGGCGCCTGTGCATTTATTCTTACCCTATGTCCAGGATCATTCCCTACTATCCAAGTGGACATAGAGTTATAATAAATAGTTGCCGAGCGCAGCGAGGCCGTGCCCGAAGCGTGGCGAGCGAAGCGAGCCCGCGAGGGGCCCTCTTACCCAAGCGCCGTGTACAGCTGATGGTCAGCTGATCAACTTCGGACATTTTCGGCATCTCCTGCTGCTCCGTACTGCGCAGGCGCTGCACCTGCGCAGTACGGGGCGGACACTATCTGATAGGAGGACACTATATGTCAGAACACCGGATCAACGTCTTATGGCTAGGACTCTACCTCACCTCACATCCCACCCCCTCCCTGGCCACCTACCTTATCCAGGGCTTCACAGTAGGCTTTCACACCGGCCTCATTTCTCTACCCCACAGTACTTACGAATGTGGGAATCTTCGTTCAGCAGCCATTGACGAACAAGCCATAGATCGGCTCTTACAAGCAGAAGTAGACCGAGAGTACGTTATAGGCCCTTTCACTCAGCCCCCTTTCAGCACTTGGAGAGTCAGCCCTATTGGGCTTGTCAAGGGCAAATTCACAAATAAATTACGTTTGGTGTACAACCTGTCTGCGCCTCATTCTTCCCACATCCCCAGTCTCAATTCCCTGATCCCCTCCGAAGAATTCTCCCTAAAATATTCCTCCGTGGACATGGCGATACAAGCAATCATCAAAGCAGGTACAGGTGCCTGGCTTTCCAAAGCTGACATCTCGGATGCCTTCAAGCTCCTGCCTATCCACCCATCCCTTTGGTGCTGGCATGGCATCAAGTGGAAGGAGGCATATTATTTTGCCACAAAACTGACATTCGGTTCGAAGAGTAGTCCTTGGCTCTTCGACACATTCGCTCAGGCCCTTGCTTGGATACTGTTACACAAGGCTCAGTGCCAAGAAGTCATCCATTACCTGGACGACTTCCTACTAATAGAACCTCCCAGCAAGCCACCAGAAGACCTCGACAAACTCAGAGTGATATTCGGAAATCTCAATGTTCCCATCGCCGAGCACAAAGTCGACGGCCCAGCACACAACATCACCTTTCTCGGGGTCAACTTAGACACCTGCGCTATGCAAGCCAGTCTCCCCCTCGATAAACTAACCCACATTAGGGCGGCCCTTCACAAATTCACCCACACCAAGGGGTGCACCAAAAAGCAGTTGCAATCTCTCCTGGGAATGCTTAATTTCGCCATGCGAATTATTCCACAAGGCCGCACCTTCGTGTCACGCCTGCTGAGATTCCTGTCAGAAACACAAGACCCCGACCAGATCCTAAATCTAGACTCCGCAGCAATAGCGGACCTATCTATGTGGGAGGAATTCCTGTCCACCTGGAATGGCATATCCCTATTTATACCCATGGTTTCGGCCCAGTCACCCCAGGTGGTGACAGACGCTGCAGCCTCCACAGGTTTCGCGGCAATTTTTGGCCACCAATGGTTTTCAGGACCCTGGCCTCAACAGATACTATTGATACCCGGCTTTATTCGAACATCTTCCCTCTTCGAACTCTATCCCATAGTGGCAGCTGCACAACTCTGGGGTCACCATTGGACAGGGCAAACCGTAGTCTTCACCACCGATAATCAGGCCACGGCAGACATCATTAACAAAGGCAGGTCCAAGTCCCTATCAGTCATGTCCTTCCTGCGCAGATTGGTACAAATGTCTTTACAACATCAGTTTAACATACACTGTGCATTTATTCCAGGCAGATACAATTTAGCTGCTGACGCACTGTCACGTTTTAACTACACCTCCTTTTTCAAACAGGTTCCCGGAGCCGAACCAGTGTCGGCCCCTATCCCTGTCTGGTCACAACTGACCCTGGACTAGTTCAACATTTACAAGGAGCAACGCAGCTCATCAATCACTCACTCTCTCATAACACACTCAAAGCCTACCAGACAGCTTGGAAGGCGTTCAATAAATTTCTCACATCCTGCCGTAAAGGACCAACAGATGTCAAACAGGTACTGGCCTTCACTTCATACTGCCACACTCAGCTGGCCTTATCTTACAATACCATTCGGCTATACTTAGCCTGCATACAACATTTCTTGACGCTTCAAGACCCCACAAAACCTTCGCTGTTCTCATCACACGCCATACGAGCCATCCTAAGGGGCATTCAGAAACAACAACCAGTGACCAGCACCAAGCGCTTACCCATTACGGGGCCCATCTTCAGGGATATGTCGACTATTCTGGCTACTTCGCCATTCGGTCTGCTCCCCAGCACGGTCCTACAAGCAGCCATATATTTGGCTTACTACGGGTTCTTGCGACCTGGCGAATTCACCTATAACAACCCCACAGACCAAGTACTATGCAGACGGCACTTGCTTTGCTACCAAGACCATTTCATCCTTCACCTCGAGGTCTCTAAAACCCAGCAAACAGGCTCTGGAGTGGACATTCACCTGTACAAAACCAATAACAGCTGGTGTCCAGTCACCGTACTCAACCGTCTCCTGTCACTCCTGCCTGAACAACCGGACACCAGTCCTCTTCTACCATTCCCAGTTAAACCCTTAAGCGCCTGTCAGTTTGTAAAACACATAAGGATACTTCTCCGCAATCTTCACCTTAACCCCAGTCAGTACTCCGGACACTCCTTTCGCATCGGAGCAGCCTCCGCAGCATCCCGCCATGGGGTTCCAGACCACGTCATCAAAAGACTAGGCAGGTGGAAATCAGCCTGCTTCGCCCGGTATATCCCCAATCCTCAAGTAGAGATGGCACAGGCATTCTCCAAATTGGCTCAATGAATAACTGAAAACCAATAAAATATTACACCCCTACCTGAATGTTTTTGCCCCCTTATTTTGGCATACCGGCCATTAGACCAAGGAACACTTTCAGGTCCATTTCATATGGTAAGTCCACACTTCCAGGTCTATTTCCGATGGTAAGTCTTATCTTAATTATAAATGTTATCTATGTCCATATCGGACATAGGGCTCCAACCATAAGTAGGAAGGCCAGTATGGTGGCCTGAATTTATGGGAGGAGCCCGGGGGGTATTTAAGCAGCCCGTTCACCTGTGGTGCTTGTCGGTTTCCTGTGCACGATACCCACCCTCCCATCCCCATTTCACAGCATTTCTCAACTATTCATTTCTCTTTACAGAATAATCATTTCTTAAACCAGGGTATGCCCCCTTATTTTGGCATACCGGCCATTAGACCAAGGCACACTTTCAGGTCCATTTCATATGGTAAGTCCACACTTCCAGGTCTATTTCCGATGGTAAGTCTTATCTTAATTATAAATGTTATCTATGTCCATATCGGACATAGGGCTCCAACCATAAATATGTATATATATATACACTGTATTCAGTTTAGCTAGATCCGTTCCTGTTATCTTCCTACTGACAGGCAGGCTTGTCTTGTTACAGTATTTACAGCTACCTGAAGAAAATTGCTGGTGTTCTTTTGATCCTATTAGTACCACAGTCAGGCAGCTAGACTATTTACAGTTAGTGTAGTGCGTCCTCCTCACAGTGTTCAGTTAAAGCTACAAGTTAGTTTAGTGTGACCTCTGCACAGTGTTCAGCTAAAACTACAAGTTAGTGTAGTGCGTCCTCCTCACAGTGTTCAGTTAAAGCTACAAGTTAGTTTAGTGTGACCTCTGCACAGTGTTCAGCTAAAACTACAAGTTAGGGTAGTGCGTCCTCCTCACAGTGTTCAGCTAAAGCTACAAGTTAGTTTAGTGTGACCTCTGCACAGTGTTCAGCTAAAGCTACAAGTTAGT